>NC_056747.1:797763064-797968064 GCF_019279795.1 Protopterus annectens | reverse complement strand
ACACACACACACACACACACACACACACACCAGTGGTGGGATCAGAACTCCTGCCTACCTACAGATCATTATTACAGTACTACGCAGTTACGAGATGCGCCACAGAGATTACACATTGCAAGTCAGTCAGAATGTCCTTCTAAGATTGAGGACAACAACAGGGATACTGACAGTCAAGCTGTACATAGCTGTAAACCTGTGTGTTTAAAGTAGGAGTCCATTACAACCTGTATGCACAAACAAGACACATCACCTGCAGGTAAGACATAGGTAGGCCTGAGATGTACAGTTGTAGCACAACAAGCCCTGAACTGGAGTATGCCCATCTGTGGAATGGACAACTACTATCACTATACAGGGTTACAGTGGTCATGCTCATACACATAGAATCACAGGACTTGTTTGGGTGCATTGACCCCAATTACTCAAGGTGACTGTGGGCATGCTCATACACTTAGTAGCACAGGGCCATTTGAGATGCACTATGACTACAGCTACACAAGGTTATACTGGACATACTCATACACTTAGAAACAAAGGGCTTGTATGGATGCACTGACTCAAATTACATAAGGTGGCAGTGGGTATGCTCATACACTTAGTAGCACAGGGCTGTTTGGGATGCACTCTAATTCTAACCACAGAAGGCCACAGTGTGCATGCTCATACACTTACATGTACAGAACACGTTGTAATGGACTCCTATTGTAAACACACAGGTTTACAGTTATGTACATCTTAACTGTCAGTATCTATGCACATCATACAGGTTTACTACCAGATACCTGTATGTGGCCCGTAAATTATATATCTGTGTCTGTGCTGTGTGATACACATGCATACATGTACATGAAGTACTGACATATATATGTGAAGTATACACAATCATGCATGTGTGGAAGTGACAGAAAATAGATTAACTGGGACATACAAGTGGATGCTACCCTACAGCATGTGTCACACACCTTGCTGCCCTGAAAGGCATACATTGATAGCAGGTTGTGGACAGTGGCATTATACTTGGAACAGTGGCATGTGCAAGCATAATATGTGAGCCCCATTGTGTAATGGTACTGAGGTGCAGGTGTCAAGTTGACCTCTTCCGGCTGTGTTAGTAGTTGTCATTACTTGGAACAGTAGCATGTGCAAGCATAATATGTGAGCCCCATTGTGTAATGATACTGATGTGCAGGTGTCAAGATGACTTCTCCCGGCTGTGTAAGTAGTTGTCATTATTAGTACGACCGCTACACTAAGTATATCTGGCATTGGTCATATACACAATGTCTGCTGCTGTCCATCAACGTACATGTGGCATTTGATACCAAGCACATTACTGCCACTCGCAGTGACGTCATGGTACGAATGGCAACTGCTTGACCAAAACAATGAGCCAATGTCCTGCTGTAATTATGAGGTTGTCCAGTGTCTGTCATTCTGGGCTGTCATGACTGAACAACAAGCCTTCGACACAGAGCACATGCATCCATGTTTCAAGTGAGTGTGGATAATACCTAGGTCGCATTTACCCATATAGTCACATTCCAAGGCAAAAGTCCTACACACAGAAGTAACACCCTGACACCTACAAGACAATTGCATTGGATGCTTATGCTAACCAGTGCTAGATGTGTGGCTTTCGTAATCCATTTGCTCAATGTAGAACCTACAATGGGGAATACTGACATCTGTGCAGTGAGGAACTCCTGGCTGAAGGCTCTGTAGTGCACAATTGCACTACCACCATATAACTCAAATCCAGACATGTGGGCCATAACACTGGTATGGACCATTCCAGGTGGTGGTGTCTACATATTCATAAAGGCTACTCACATGTAAAGACCACTACTCCGACATAACACATCACAGATGAGTCAGGTACAGGTGACAGTGGCAAATGCTGCATTCTAGGTTGTATCCTCTTATACATCCACCACCTTGTCCTCAGACTACCAACACACATTCCATACATGTGGTATGACATAGTATGGTAGACCACCAGATAATCTTTGATTGATAGACTGTACCTAGTCCTACATCAACTGTGTAAAGTACTCATGTACTGACACAGTTGTATAATGAGTTATGCAATGCAATAATACCACTGTTTATAACCAGGTCAGTTGTACACATACCAGGGTCCCTCTGATGTTGTCAGCATTAACAGTCAACTGTTGCTGTATACCAGTAAACAACACCCTCATGGTTGGATATGACCTAACTGTATCTGCCCTGGATATGTACATCCCACACTCATACAACATAAATGAAAATACCATGCCTGTCATTGTCCTTTCTACATACAGGTGGCTACATTCATTACACACATGCACATGGCAGATAGCATGCTAACAGTACATAAGGGTTGATATCTATATTAACAGAGGTAATATTCCCTCTCTACTGGTCACCCATGACACCTAACATATCACACAACAAACCATGTGGCATGTATGTCATTAGACATGTCCACCTAATGCAATGCCTACAAACATACCCAAATAACAGGATCATAGGACCTACACACAGCCTGTATTGATAGACTCAGGGAAATCCAGCTCTGCTCTGTATGTTCCTGAGTAGTTACAGGTGATATGTCCATGACATGTATAGCCATGTGTGCCCACAGATCTTACATATATCCCACGTCAACAATTGCGAGCCATGCATGCTGTGTGCTGTCTGGACATTAGCCTTATTACCACAATAGCCATAACATGCTGGGGTGAGATGTTTACAAGTCACAGACCTCGCACATGCTTGAATGAGTGTACTGCCTAGCTCTAACAGAGCACATTGCTGGCACTCTTCCAGTAAACATGAGGTGTGTGTGGCAAATACGATATGCTCACTGTTGACCATTACAGTGCCCTGGCTTCACCATGGAACTGTCAAGTAACAGTTTGTAGGATCATTGACATGGAATATTGCTGTGTGTGTATCTTGCTGATATGTGCTGTTGGCATATATGTACACTTGGCTACTCAGTGAATGTGGTTGTGTGTCCTACCAGTACATGAATACAACATCCATTATGGTGTAATGCTCAGCTAGGTTTCACACATGGTGTGGGAAAGGTATGGAATGTATCCTCTTGACCTGCTAGTCCACTTACTGATGTAGACTGCATATGTGTACATGTATTGATGTGTGTTTAGATTCCATGCGTGTGCAGTGTCTGATGTTTGAAGGTGACTGTTGTCTTAGTACATCATGCTGTTGCAATGCAGCCTCAACATTGACAACTGTATATGGTGATATGCTCAAAGTACAGTAATTTGTACATTAGGTATGGACAGATGTTTGGACATGACTACTAAGTGGTGGGGCTACTTTGCAGATGAATGATTACTGAGGACAGCTCACAGGTGTGTTACAACCATTCATACAATAATCTGTGTAACTGCTAAGCTATGGTTTTGTTAATTGAAGTGGAAGACAGACAATGTAGAATGCAGTAAGGGTGACAATGAAGGCAACCCTCTTGACACCTGTAACAGTAACACCTCCCCTGTGCATATATTGTGCATATATCAGCACAGTTGGCAAAGGAAAGAGTCAGTATGCTTTGCAGTGCATGCTATAGTGCTGTACCTCTGTAATACCTATCATGAGATAGGCAGGTATTTGATTCACATTACTGGCACGTGTGTGTGTGTGTGTGTGTGTGCCCATATATGTAAAGTATGGTGGGAAATACATCCCACATATTTTTCACTCTCCTGAACACTGTTGTAAACATCAGTACAGAGGGAAGTGTAGAAGGAAAGGCATAGGCAGGTGGTTGAACCTCACACATGTCAAGTGTCTGTATGTGTGTAACATAGGTGTATATATTTGTGAATGCCACAGTGTGTGTGTGTGTGTGTGTGTGTGTGTGTGTGTGTGTGTGTGTGTGTGTGTATGGCTGTCTAGTCCCTGGAGTGAGGCTGTATTTTACCATAGTGAAATGTTAATGCCCCCTCCCCCCATCCACTCAATGCAATCTAGTATCCCTGTTGATATCATCAATCTTAGAAGGGCATTCTAACCACCTGTTAACAGGTGCACCCTGGGGTGTGGCTTGTTGTTATGTAGCCTACTGATGAACCCCCTCCCCACATATACTCACTGCACTCTAGTATCCCTGTCGATGTCCTTGATCTTAGGCCATTCCGACTACCTGTACATTTGTAATCTCTGTGGCGCGTCTTGTAATTGCGTCGTACTATAATGATGATTTGCACATAGGCAGGGGTTCTCATCCCAACACTGGCAAGTGTGTGTGTGTGTGTGTGTGTGTGTGTGTGTGTGTGTGTGTGTGTGTGTGTGTGTGTCAGAGTGTGTGTTACTGTGTTTGTGAATCCCTGAGTGTGTGGGTGTGTCTGTGTTTGCATCCTGTCATGGGAGCGGGTATTACTGCTTCCCAATGAGAAGCCACTATTTCCACTGGCCTTTACCCTTGTCATCCACTATACCACTCTCTTACCTCCTCTCCACTCCAGGTAACTATACCTGCGATGTCACCCACTATGGATGTGACGGCTCTGAACACAGTAGCTTACTACACAGCTATCATGCTCTTGGATCATTAGAACAGTAAACATAATTGAAACATGGGAGTGTATAACTGTGATGTGGAAGCTACAAAGTGCATGCAGGTATTGTCATACAGAGCTGTGAGCAGTCAACATGTACATATGGGACACTACCTGCAAACACTGACATCCCCCGTCACATGCAATTACACCTGAAAGAGGAAGGCAGAACATCAAGATCAACATGCCGTTACTGTTGTTACACATGATACATACTGTCAAACGTACAAAATGCATTCTAAAACTGTAATGCATGGCATGTCTGCTGCCTGTCAACACTACTCAACAATATTAATCTACAATTGACTTCCTAGTATGTTCACCCTGTGTATCAGACCATATGAGCATGTCCCTGCACCGATGGTGTGTATGACAGGGATGTGGCACAGACATCATCATATGCACAGGGTGATACTGTTTGCCAGAGGCCTATGCTGCACCTTTGGATGACATTATATGTGTGGGTTAGGGCCTTTGATATCATTGGGAGTGTGTGGACGTTATGCGTGTGTGTTGAGGTGCCCTACATTTATTTCTGGTGTGTGTGTGTATGTATGCACACAGGTCTGTCATGTGACTGGCCTACACAGGGGTATTATTGACAGCTGCAGACTGTACAGGGCAGGTTTCACAGTTCATGGTGTCTGGCCATGGCCACGTGACCTGCACCTGCCAGGGGATGCACGGGCACTACCAGGCATAGGTCCAGATTGGGTACTGTCTGATGACACATGTCCACTGCAACCATGTCCCTGTTGGGACCATCCAGGACCACATGCACATGTCCTGCTGTGTCCTGGTGTGGATAGCACAGCACCAGCTGCACTGCTGCTGCTACCACCACTATGGGAGCAGGCATGTGCAGTAGCATGTTCACATAGACCTTCAACAGGTGATGACCTACGTCCATGTGCCTGACGCGTCACTCCCACCAGATGTTCCAGCACAGACATTCCACGCTCGAGGATTGACATGCCACGGTCAAGGACTCCCACCATGTCACCCAGTCATCTATCCAAAACATCTGCAAGATGATGGTGAGCATTTGCAATTGCCTGGATGTTGTCAGTTAAAGAATGGACAGCAGACCTCTGAAGCCTCAGACCTTTTCTGTTGTGCCATTCAGCATGTGCCTGTGCCTCCATTACAGCCTGAAACATGCGTCTGGTGACACCAGCTGATGTGTTTTGTCTCACAGGGGCATGTTGGCCAGTGGTCCTCCTACGAGCAGCACTGGGCACATGCCTGTGTGGAACATCACCATCAGTCGGTTGGCTATGATCATGGTGTGCAGGCACACCTTCCATAGTCTCCACACTTCCCTGTTTCATGCTACCACCTGCCAACTGTCCTTCCTCTATGGCCACTGGTGATGGGGTATGTGTATGCAGGAGAACTGTGTGTGAGGATGAGGGGGATACAGGTGGAATGGCAACCAATGACACAGATTCAGCCCCTGACAACCCTGCCTGTGCCTCAATCATACTTTTATCATCACTGCTAGAGTCTGTGGGACACTAACATAAGGTGGACTGCAGGAGGGCAACACACCTACATCAACACCTGTGAGGGGCAGACAAGAACTGTACATTACAAGTTATACCACACAGACACATGCTATGGCACCCAGTGGCATGCAACATGCAGGTGATATGGCAGATTGCATTCAGCTTAAACAATTATAGTGGTAGTTATCATACATCCCTGAGTTGCACACAACAGCATGCATGTGTTATAGCAGACACCATGCACCTTACACAATTAGAGTTGTAGTTAGCATACATAGCTGTGTTGCACCATTTGTGTTACTAGCTTATGCCCCATATCTGCAACACAATGCATGCACTATGCACTGTTGCACTGCACTGCCATGTTGTGTGCAACATACCCCACATGTTAACAGACCATCGCTGACCTTTGTACATCTGCCACTGATGCTTTGTGTTGGCCACTGCCCCTATGTGTGAGGACATGAGCAGAAGGGTATGTTGACTGAATACTATGTTTGCCTGAGCCCTAGCTTGCATATCTCCCCCAATGTAGTGCATGTCTGTTCAACATTATTCTGCCTACCCCTGAACTGAGTCTATAGACATTGTGCAAATGGCTGTACACACATGTTTGACATGGCTGTCCCTACTTTGCAATGGTGCCCCAGACCAGCATAGGTTTATAGTATACCGGCCTGATGTGTGGCGTATGACCTTGCCAATCACATGTAGTGTGACATGTCTTCTGCTGACATGTTGAATGACATGCATACATGTGTAACACAATGGTGTCCTTTCAAATATACAGTATGGTAATGGTGTCCCAATGCAGGGACATGTTATACTAACATGGGCCTTCAGCTGACGCAATGTTGTCTGTCCACCCTACAAATATGCAGTGACATACTGCACATTGAGCTGATGTGCATAGCCATTGCAGGGCATCATGTGGCTTCACTATTGCTATACAGTATGAGTTAATGATACAGTTCATAGCCATGACTGTGTTCACATACAATACATATCTAATGTGGAATGGGACCCACATCACTGAGGTGTATACACACTAAACTCTAATGTGGAATGTGTGACACAGGTCACAGAAGGGTATACAGATGACACCTCTGCACATCTGCAACCATATTACTGATGCCTGGCAACTATGCCCACACATGGCTAACTTAGCAGTACTCCATGTCCCACATGCCATCTGTGTACCTCACACACATGAGCAGCAGGCATGACAGTGATGTCTGACACCAGCAAGGTGAATGTACTGTATATGTGCCCTGATGTGGTTGTATATGTATGTTGTGCAACACATGTATGTATTTGGATACTGTATAGCTGAATGCTTTCATGTTGTGACACACTCAAGATGTTCAAGACATGTTATGTGGTGGTTTGATAACATGCCTACACAAGCTGTGCACAGGCCTGTATGATGTTTTGTGTTTCACAGCTGCAATATCACCATTACACAAAGGCTATAGTTGTGTTGTGTCGAGCCAATGTACAACAGGGTGTACAAACATGTACATCACTTCTACTGTGTGTGTTGCTTCATGTCTCTGGCCATCCTCCATGGCCATGTGTACACATGTTTTGTCCAATGGTTGTGATGGCCATCTATTTCACATGTCAGTGTTATCCCATATGACATGCACCCATAGATGTTATATGCTGCACTGAGGACAGGGTTATGCAGACAAAAGGTGGTATGTTTGGGATGTGAGATAGCATGTTTTGCAGGATAGTTGAGTAGTGTTGCAGTCAGCCCACTACATGTCATGGACATGTCAGATAGCACGACATTGTGTGACATTCATAGCAAGGGTATAATCCTAGGTGTATCCTGTGGGCTGGTCGTACTCCATCTCCAACACATTTAGAGTGTGTGCACACATATGCTCTCTGTACAGTACTGTTTGTATTCCCAACATGTGTAATGCTGATTTGTAGTACCTGTCCCTACAGTGAACTACACCTCCACCATTGTATTCACAGCTGTCCACACATCTGGCAATGACAGGTTGTAAGGTTTAGTGTAGGTGTTTCATATAGTCTTCAATTATTTCACATGGGTAACCACTGTGATGCCTTGCAGGTCTGACCAGTGTATATTAACAGGACCAGCATACATTATGTGTATGTGTTATGGCAGATAGCATGCAATTAATATGATTTGTGCATTATCAAGCCTGGTAAATAATAACAATCTCACCTGACACAGGCTGCTGTCACTGCAAAACACCAGAGGTACCTACACAGGAGTGTCACAGCAGTAAGATCATTATCCACACTTGTGTGATAGCTACAGGGTGCAATGTCCATGTTAGCACATAAGCCAGTACAATACACTATACTATGGAGTATGCACATCTGTGCATACATAGAGTAGCAGACTATAGTATGTGGCATGTGTGCATACATGCCTTGCATATGATGTTACATTACATATTGTACAGTAACACATGTAACTATGTGAAATATAGTTGTGTTATATGTGCAGTACTGACTTACCAGGCAACTCCAGACTCGGTGGTCGTGAGACACCCACCTCAACAATACCAGCTAAAGCTTGTGGATGGAGGTCTGCAGGTGTCCCCAGGTTGGCCAGTAGCTCCTCTGTACGTGTGAGTGGGGGATGGGTGAGTGGCCCCCAACCTGTTGCACCTTGTTCCCTGGCGATTGTATTAGCATGCTGTTTCGCCCATCTTATGAGGTTGGTGCAGTGTTGGCGCACCTGCTGATAGGTGTGATTGTGGCCACCAACATCATTTACCCACCTGCAGAGTTCCTCCCACAGGGTATCCCGCTGCTGTGCATCCTGTGGCACATGGCTGAAGAGTATTAAATGGTTGTTGAGGAGGTATGGGATGAAGACCTGATCCTCCAAGTGGGTGTATGCTGGCAGCCTGGCACGCGGCATACCTGGAAGACATAATGATGGAGACAGGTCACAGTAACTCACAGAGAAGTACAGAAGTACAGCTGAACATACATGTGTATCACATTTATTAAGATTACAAATAAGTCTTTGCAAATCTACATGACACTAACACCACTGACATGTTTAACTCACACACATTTGACCCTTACTGGTGATGTGATGTTATCACCATATATGTGTGTGTCAAGTGATGACATTGCTCATACTCCATATGGATGTTGTCTTGATGTGGGCATGTCTATTTGCCTGTACTGGTGTCTTTACCTATCAGCACATGCCTGGATGTGTTCACATTAATGCAATAGAACTTAATGCTGTGTATATGTCACATATATAGTCATACACAGCCTTAAGGGGCATGACCTGTGACCATGCAGACTTGCTCACAGAATGTTTTGCATGTATGTGTTTTGCTATATACATCAACATGGCACTGTACAGCTGTGTAGCATCCTGCCATATATTACCTGTGTTGCACATGTGAAACACATGGGACAATAGCTAGACTGATGGTATATGCAGGGTTGGATATCAACTATAGCATGTATGGGCATAGTGAACTACTAGGCTATATGCCTTGGGCCATTTATGAGCCTAGGCTGAAAGGTTACCTAGCTGTAGCCAACAGACAGGTAAGTTTCAATGGCCAGTTCAAGCAGTGCCACAGAACTGATCCACAGGGTTACTGATATATTTACCATGCGGTCATCACACCATGTCACAAAGAGGGGCAATGTGCAGCTTCACTGGACAGGGATGCATAGTATGGCAGGAGTATGTAAAGTATATGGGACAGAGATCTGTCAGGCATGTTGTGATCCTTGTACTAGAAAGGTGGATGTCCATAAAGTATGTGTTTATTTGGAATCAGGATGTGTTAAGTGTAGCATGTCCAACATCTCTGGATTGGACATGGCTTTATTCAGGGTAGGCTGCATGCTACATAGTGGAGCTAGGGATTGGGAAGGGCAGTGTAGGCCATCTGAACATGGGCAATAACCCTTAAAGAAAATATGTGATCTATTATGTGTCACATGAGTGTTGAGTATGGCTGAACAATGATCTTTATATTCATGGATGGCACCCTGTCATGATTAGGGGTGCGACATATGACTACCTGACTGGTGTGGTGAAGTAACTATCAAAGGAAAGACTACTGTCCAGCTGCATCCCATACACACAGTTTCCATTATGATGACCGCTGCCTAGGTGGTAGTTCATGGGTACAGGGTTTTTAACATAGGGGATGACAATGCAATACTTAGCTGTCAGATTGTTGCCATACATCACACACATCTGACCCACAAAGGCCCTTCTGTATGTTGACCACAGCACACATTGAGTCAACTATTGCTACTAGTTCAGTCATTTGCAAACATCATTAGGCAGATGCCTTCTGTGTTAGTCTGTGTGGTATAGATAACAAAGAGGGGGAGTACCAGGAATGAACCCTGTATTACTGTAGCTGGCACTGGTTTGATGTACGTGTATTAGTCAGACACCTTTTGTAGTGTTGGCTCTGCCAGAAGTCCAGTTGCCAACCACTCCTGTGACATAAGAATGTACACCTAGTTTACTGAGTGTAGCTGGAACACAGTATGGTTGATGGTGTCCTAAGACCTGTCAAGGTCATGGTATGCTGTGTGACTCAACCTTACTGTCATCTACATCTGTACTGACTACATCAAATAAGTTGATCACGGTTCATGGCCTTACAGACCAGACTCAGCAGGTTAGTAGTGCACTATTTCCCATTATCAGTGGTGTCTCCCCCTTTGTGGGGGTGTGATAACTATTGCTGTGCACCATTCAGTGAGTACACAGCCTGACATGGAGCTATGATCGAACATGATGTGTATGTGGAGAGCAAATTTTTCTTACATTTGTGTAGGATACACCCTGGGATGTTGACAGGTCCCATGAAAGCTGTATGTATGGCTTTAGAGAGTGCAGCTTGTACCTGCATAGTTGTTATTACAGGCGTCCTGTAGTGCACATGGATATATGAATATGTGTACCTGTTGGGGAGAGGTGGGAGTGGGTTTAGGTTCTCCAAGACCCTATCTGGATGAACAGGTGCTATTTCTGTAGGTGCAGTATTTCCCATGCCATAGTGCTGTGCAGCACGGAAGGTCTTGTTGTTGCCATTACAATTCATGACACAGCTATAGAACGCTCTGTGGTTGGCCTCATAATATGTGGCTGATTAGTTTCACAGTAGCTTTGTGTGGTTTTATATGGTGTATCTGCATCTTACTGAGGCTGACCAGGGATCACCTCCACTCATGTGTGTTCACTCTTGCAACAGTTACTACCTTCTGTGGTTCAGTTTAAGGCAGGGTACCACCAGTTTGCCTTCTTGTTTGTGTTGGGTTGAATCTTGGTTCTGTTTCAATGGCACAATCATTGCACGTATGTGACTGCTTAAGGTTCATTTGTATAGGATTCAGCATTTGCACATGCATTGTCCATCTGCATGGGTGCCATGACAGTCACCACTTTGCTCTTACGAAGCATAACATTGGCTTTGGAGACTGACTATGTGTAGCATACTGTTAGCCCTGTTTGTGTGACTATTATGATCCAGGTCATTGGGGTTGATGGAATCCAACATGCATTGAGCACAGGTGTTGGTACATGAGGAGTCTTTCCAGTTCATAATGGAATAGTTGAGAGTAGCCATTATTATGGTTTTCTGTCTCAAACCTAATCTTCCCCATTACAGCACAATATGACAGTTGGGAATTCTGTGGCATGGTGGGTGATCTGTCGCAAGGTGCAATTTGGATTCCACTTTGGCACAAAGGTAGTTGCTCAGCATAATGCATCTGAAGTTATGCAAGTGCAACTAGCGTGGGTGTGTACATATCCTTCAGGAATATGGACACACCTGAGGCCTGTGTGTTCCAATAAAGGATAATGGGCAAGAGGTGAAGTATGTGTTATAACATGGTCATGCAGGTGTGCTCTCCGGAGCATTGAAACATGTCTCAGTCACTGCACAGATATGTTCTCCATGTTAGGGATTGACATATGTGTGTCCATATAGTGTTTCTGACATGTATCATTGAGTAGCGAGACCCGCAGTTTATTGCTTGACTGTCCCTGTAACAGCAGTGGACTTTCCCTTGAACTGTGCATGATGAAGGCACTATAGGGGAAGCATGAGCCCTAGCCAGTATCCAAATTCCCAGGGGTGACAGGTGCAGGACCTGTCTGGCAAAGCATCATGGTCTGTCAACCATGTTATCCCAGGCAGAGAGATACTGGATACCCTTTGAATTGCACCACTACATTAGATAATTATGGAATACAATCCTTTTGTCCCTGTACTGCAGTATCATTCTGGCCAATGGCAGAATGCTACACAGGCCTTGGGACATACCTGCATGGGCTACAAGACCTGACAGTGTCTACATGTGTTTCCATGCAGTCCAGGCTACTGCATCACAGGTCCTGCACAACAACATGGAATATGCCAGAGCCATGTGTATAGTTCAAAAGGTGGTCTGAGTGTATGGGTATGTGGCTAATCATGGCAGACAGGCAGCTGACAGTACATATGCCCTCATATAGCTTGGTGTGTAACATATTGCTAGAGTTTGCATTCACAAATGAGTACTGTTGGGCATGTTTCCAGCCACGTGTTCTGAGGTGTGGCACAGTTATGCAAACTATGTCATACAGTTTGGTAATTTCGTTGTCTGTCTATTCCAGCTTGGGAGGTCACTTGTTTGGCCATATACTTAGAAGCATCTGTGAATGTGTGTGATTTCTGGTAGTGTGTGTGGATGTCCTTACTGTGTTCTGGTAAGGGTATGTGTTGGTTGTGATGATGAGATGCGTGTGTTAACCTGCACCTCATGACTGTCCGGTCCAGTCATGGCTGTAGACTGGACTGCCTTCCAGCTTACCCCTGTAGCTGCATCCCAGACAATGTTTGGGGTGTGGTGGGTTTGGCAGTGTACATGGCATAGAGATTACATTCCCTTAGGATGTCCACATACACAAAGCTGACATTAGTAAACACCAGTAGCTGACTAGTGGACATGCCTGCATGAGCATTCAGTACTACAAGTACCAAGTACTGTATTTAGTTTACTTATTGTTTATAAAGATGTTTTAGACAGTGATGCTCACATGTAAATATTTGTGTTATGGATGTGACAACACTGGCTATTACAGAAACATTGTAGCTACCTTTAGCAGCAATCCTCCTCTGACGAGCACTTCACATCCTGATAGTTGATTACAGATGATGCAAGTGTCTACAGGTCTGTTTCCTTTTCTGGGTATATACTCACATATCCACTAGGACCATGAGGTCTGTTGGGCACAGACACCCACTCCCCAAACAGAGTCATGTATCAATAGACTCTGCTGCCACTATCAACATGATCAGGATATAATCTGATAGTGTAAGCCATCACCTATGAAGCGGCTATTACACATGGGCAGCAGTCTCCTACATCTTACACTCCTACTTGAAATGTTACACTGGAGTTAAAGATTATATGCAACCTGTGTCATTACCAGTACTGTGCACTACCTTACATACAGTATGTGCAAACAGCTGTTAGGTTGGCAGTGAGAGGCTAGGCTACATAAACCTGGTAGTTCAACCTGTGTATCTCTACTCTCAATAGCCACTCTATGTAGATGTGCACATAGCCATTTGGCCCAGCCCTGTAACATGGGTCACAACACATTTGGATAACATGTACACATGCACAGCTGTTATTGCTTGCAAATGATACTAGAGAGGTCCAGCCCTGTAACAAGAGTCACTATACATTTGCATAACATGTACACATGCACAGCTGTTATTGCTTGCAAACGATACTAGAGAAGTGGATATTACATGTGTTATGTGCATGGATAATTACCTAGCTCTTCCAGTTATCTTTGCTATCATGCTGCTAAACTGTCAGATGAATACAAGTGATATGTATCCTGTTATTGAGTATTGTAATAGCCAATAGACATAACTAATGTTTGCATAACATAACAGAAATGCTATGTAAAATGGAATACAGATCTGCCTAAAATACTGTACATTACACAGTTATTGGCACAATATCCCACACTGCAAACCATATTTGCACAGTAAGCCCACCTTTGACATGTTCATCTTACTTATACACCCATACATATGTCTACTGTTACAATATATCGACATATACTATCCCCTGTTATAGCACATACTTGTTGGACAAACCCTGACACTGACAGTGGCTGGAAGCAAATTGATGAGTTCCAAGCCCATATATATCATCCCTTGTGGTGTATGAGGAGTTTGCCTTGTGACCTACAGCAGTACACACATAGAATACTACAAGCATTACTAGTGCTCAACAATACATCGCTACAAGATAGCTATTTCCACTATATGCATTGATTACACTGTAATTCTTACAGAACAGGTACTACATACACAGACATACTAAATGTTATACATACCTTCTTAGTAATTGGAGGTGTTATTGACTGGTCTATTACACGTTTTTGGTTTATGTTTCAGTATTTTGTACTGTTGTACAGGTAGATACAGATGGTTTGAATGTGTGACAAGGCAACCTTTTATAGTTACAGATCAGTAAGGTGCTATCCTGATAACCAATTGGTGTTCCTAAGTAGTTAATTACATGCACATCAGCTGTGCAGCTACTGCCTTAGCCAATACCATAGCAACAGTGGAGTATAACTGAATACTCCACTTGGGCGTTGACCCTTTGCCTTACTTGTGAGGAAGACAGCCTGGAAGTGTTGTTTGAAATCTATTGCAATAGCTGTATGGAGACGAACACTAATATATTGTGTGTAATGCCTAGAGGATTTGGTCTAAATGTGAGTACTGCTGTTATATTTCTGAACATTGCTACTTGTGCAGGGTTTGTCTGTACCCAATACTTCTGCATATGTTTACATTGTGCTTATCAGACATCTTTAGTTTGGTGTTAAGGTGTATCATACTGTGCTGATAATCAGTAACACTTCCTGGTGTACTAACCTTTCAACCCTCTGAAATGGGATTAGCTCAAACAAACCCTGTAACATCAGCAGCTGTTCCATTGTATAACAGCAACTATTTCACATAGGGTCATGTTAGTGTGTCTGTATCCAGTTATGTTAAGGTTTCAGCAGATGTCGTACAGTGGTTGAATAATTGGTTATGGTCATAGCCGGCCTTAGGCATAGACCACCTAGGCAGCCGCCTAGGGTGCTGCTCTGGTAGGGGCGCTTTTCCAGTATTTATTTGGTGTAGGTAGACCAGGATAGGGGCACCAGGTAATGTGGTGGGGGCACCGGGGAGCCCTTTTGCCTAGGGCGCCAGTTGACCTACGGCTGCTCCTGGTTATGGTATGACAGCATGTATTGATGTAATTAGTTTGGGTGTGGGGGAGATGTTGGTGGGTGTATATAGCAGATGCAGGTGTGTAGGAACCACTTTTATACATCTTCTGTATGTGTGTGGGGGTTCTTTCCCTATGTGAACATCTATCCCTTAGTGGACTAATACTATTGTAATTGCAGGCCTGATTCATTAAGGCACTGTTAAATTCTTCCTGTATAGCATGCAGGTACTATTAGTCCTTGAATCCTTTTGGAAATACATTGAAATGTAATAAAGTTTTGCTAAATGAAAGCTGTCTGTGTATTTCTGTCATGGATATTTGCAGTCATTGCAGTTGTGTTGGTGACTTTGTCCATAGAACATATTTGTAATAGTGTATTGGCATATACCCTTCATATGTTATGCTCATATTGTTTGGGGGGGCAGAATGTGTGATTGCTATGGTCCATGTTATAGTCAGATATGAACACTTCAAATCCTGTCTACACATGTTTGTATGTATGTGTATATATATATATATATATATATATATATATATATATATATATATATATGTGTGTGTGTGTATATATATATATATATATATATATATATATATATATAATATATATTATTGCATACATTTATCCGTACCTCCATAGATGTGTAGATGTTTTTAACCTATCTATATGTTTGCATATATATGTATATCTCTATATATCGACATGTCTCTATGTAACTCTCTCTCTCTCTCTCTCTCTATATATATATATATATATATATATATATATATATATATATATGAGCATACACCTTTCATTGGGTACATGGTGGTTTGTCCTATTTCCACACATTCCTCCCTTTTGTGTTTTAACCTGTCTGCATACACAACTGGCGTAGATACATCTCGGGTAGCTTAGTGGTAGGTTACTCTGAGGATGGAGTACATGGTTACGGGTTCTAATCCTGAAAGGTGTTATTATTTTACCTCTCAGAGTAGGCACTGGTAGGAAAAGTGTGAATAACGCACATTTAAGTGGTTGTAAGCAGGTTTGCCCGTGGTCTGCGCAACATTAAGCAAAGGTTAAACCTGTGAAGCACTTCTCCGTTTAAGCGTGTTTAAGCACCGCTTACCATCATGCAAACCCATGCATCCGCTTACAACTGCTTAAAAGTGCTTTAATCCACCTGCATCCAACAGCCCTTATTCTGGCCCTCAAAATAACTTAACAGCCCTTGCAGGTCTTGAACCTGGGACCATGAACACCACAGTCACTGACTTTACCACTAAGGCATCTGAGATATGTACAAATTTTATGGTGTTTAGAATATACATTTTACTACAGGCATTCCTCACTACTGAAAACAAATGTGACAGTCAGTTGGTGTACATATGTCTGATACATGTTAATGTTCATATGTTTGTGTAATTAGGTGTTGCAATGTGATATGACAGGGTGTATTATGGATGAGAAAGGTTCTTGTTTTGTGTCCTTTTTATATTGTCCCCATACTCCATGTATACCCCTCCAGTTCACTTATTGAACATCCGACCCAGGCTCTCTTTGATGCATGATTTCATTACCCATCATTCCTCCCCCACCCCAATCTTCACATACACAACAACTATTCTTTCTATGGTGAATTAGGTTAATATTAATAGTTATAATACCAGAGCTGCATGTGTTTTGTGTATACTTCAATTCCTTTGGATTGCTTCTGTGTCACAAAGTGTGTTCATAGATGTTTATATATATATATATATATATATATATATATACATATATATATATATATATATATATATATATATATATATATATATATATATATATATATATATATATATATATATATATATATATATATATATATATATATATATATATATATATATAGATATATCTTTATATTTATATCTATGTGCAATCATCACTGATATATATATATATATATATATATATATATATTTCATATTAATTTGTAACAATTATACATATGTAGACTTTATGTTGGTTCACAAACTACAGTACATTTCAATGTACTGTACATATGTACACAAAGTGACTGTCCCATTTTTGGTCATTACTGTGGAATGCATATGGTATAAGGTGTAGTCTAAAGACCATGAAACATGTATACACCTCAGATGGCTTAGTGGTAAGTCCCATGACTATAGTGTGCATGGTCCAGGGTTCAACACCTGAGATGCTTTAAAAATGTTTTTTACTCCGGAATAAGGCTCATTTAAGCAGTTCTAAGCATGTTTAAAAGTGTTGGTGTGACATTAAATCAGCGGTTAAACACATTTAAACAAACTTTGTAACGTATAACCTGTGAGCGCAAACACGGCCATATCCGCTAACTACTCAGGATATATACATTTCAGTGAAGTAACATCTCACTATGTGCTTAAATAACATTACATTCCCTGTTGATTTTACTCTCCAGCACACATGGGTTTATATGGGTGTTTTAAATGTTTGTTATACAGATGGATACTTCCTATATATGCAAGCTGTGGTTAAGGTATACTTTTTAACATGATAAACATCCCTGACTTTATTGGGATTTGAACCTCGACTGCACAGATACTATGCAGATGCTGTAACCATTACACTATTGATATTAATGTTGCTTCCGCCTATTTCCTATTTATATAATTTCTATGTGTAAGCTAGGCTAAGCAAAGGGTGGAGGCACCCACACCCACTGAGCTTGACTTACTCTTGAAATAAAAACATATAACAAATGAAATGAGAGACAATAAATTACATTCCTAACTACATTAGGCATAGCCCCCCACTGACACACTTCAAGGGAAACCTTGTTGTGTGAATGGGTAACAGAATATACACCCCTGAGATCATGTGTCCCAGAACCATACAGCCAGGGGGTGGGGGAACCTATCCAGTATGATAGCTGCAAGACCTGTTGGGGAAATTGAATGGTGTTGAATTGTCACATTAACATGCCTTCTTTAGATCACTAAGTGCCCCTATCACCCAACACCACCTCAGTCTTCAACAGCTTCCGGCAACTCTGCCTGGAATTGCTTCATTGGCTATGCTTGACAGAGGCTCAGTTACTTCGTCAATGGTGCGGAGAAAGCCAGCATACTGTAGCTATGCTTTTAATTGCCCTTGGGCAGATAGCCTACTACCTATCTGTGAACCCCTAAATTGCAGGCCATCACAGCCATAATATGTGAATAAACAGACTTTCAGATCACAATATACAGTGAGAAATCACCATGTAGTCAGGAAACAGTTAAGTACAGCAAGAACATACAGAACACTGGTACTTAATCACACCGAAAGCCTATCTTGGAAGCTAGAAGACTTGTATAAGTTTAAGGCTTTCTATTGCTTACCAGTAGGTTACCTACAGGAGAGATGAGAAACAAGCACAGATGGGAAACATGCATGCAACAATACCATACTGGCTTATGTGTCAGCCTTAGGCTTTGGAATACTGGCCAAGGCTATTGGCGCCCCCATGGTGCCTTTTTTAGGAGAATCTCAAAGGTGAATACCAGCTCCGTAAACAGCACAATAGCAGAATCAATGAGGGTTATGCTATTCAACACGAGGGGTTGTGATCACAACATACATGCACTCACAGCACTCCTCAGTATGGACAACGTCAACATCTGTGCAGTAACTGAGACCTGTTTTAAGGCTCCTGAGAGCACACCAGCACTACCAGACTACAACCTATACCACACATTTCGGCTACAGAACATGGACTGACACAGACATGGAGGGGGTGTATCCATATTCATCAGGGATACCTACACCTCCAGGTTAGTAGGGCAGCATGATACCTCTAAGGTCATCCATGTGCAGCTAACGTCAGCCACAACTGCACTGTAAACTGTGGCCTGCTACAGATCACCCTTCATGACCCAGGACCTCCACTCCACCTACCTGGAGACAGTGGAGAACATGACAGTCCTACCGCACACCCTGGCATTGGTCGATGTCAACTACCCTACCATTAACTGGGAAACTTACTCAAGTACTCACTTCCAGGCCCAGCGCTTCCTGGAATTTATTACCTCATATGCCCTGTATCAGGTGGTAAACTCCCTAACAAGGGGGGGAAACATACTAGAAGTGGTAATCACCAACTTGGGCGACAGGTGCACCACAGCCGAGGTAAACCGGTCACTGGTTAGATCTGACCATGAACTATTCACTGTTTCCATCTCCCCCACCCATGGAAACCACAGTGTATACCTTTCCTACAGCTAAATTCACACTATTAGAGACAGGGGTGGGGGTTTTCGCAGCCCCCACGCTATTGGGAAACACTGCTCAAGATACATACAGATTTACAAATGCAATCTATAAGCACCTACAAGGATGTATGGATCATGCCATCACTGGTAAACCAAGACTCACACCTCCTAGACAAGGACACCAGTCTGGTGGACTCCTGCAATAAACAGGCTATACAACAGAAGTAGGACAGTGTTCCAGACAAACAGCAAATCCCATGAAGGGCAGACATCTGTGACCAGTATTAGTAAGATATGTAGGTCCCTCATGAAATCATCCAAGGCTAACATCAATAGGAAAATAGGCAAGAATTCGAAAGATAACCATAAAACCTTCTTTGACTATGTCAAGGATCTAAGTGGTGACACACAGATTTGCACTGTGTCGGTGAAATATAGCACAAAATATGCTGACCCTACTAATATCGCCAACATCCTTGCAGATACATTCAGTGCATACTTCACCCCCTAAAGAGCCCACAACAATACCCGAAAGGTACAGTATCCCAGACATCAGAGACACACAGGTGGAAATGGCCTTCTCTAACAGCAGAACACTGCATCAATGGAGGCAGATGGTGCCCCAGACTGCATCTTGCAAACACTACAAGGCAACCTGACCCCCACCCACCTAATTAAGCTTTTCAATCTCAGCCTCCCCACAGGCTACATGCCCATACAATGGCACGTGGCAACGATTATTCCACTGCACCAAGGTAGAATCACAACTGACCATGGTAACTACCACCCTATAAGCCTGAGTAGCCTGGTCTGCAATGGTATGGAGCGCATCCTCGTGGCACTCATTAACAAAGACATTGGTAACCTCCAAACACGTGACCCAACCCAGGTCAGCTTGATTGAGTGCAGTTCATGCCTACTGAACCTGTTTGATGTCTTACATACAGTCACCAAGATGTTAGATGAGGAGAGAGGTGGTTCACACATACTACATGGACCTTGCCAAGGCTTTTGACACCATGCCACACTCAGGTATTATTGATAAACACACCAGCCTGTACATACACCCATACATCACAGGTTGGGTTGCCAATGGGCTTACACACAGAACCCACATTGTATGACTAGCGGTCTCCAGGTCCAACTCTTAACCAGTCACGACTGGTGTCCCACAGGACTCAGTCCTGGGAGCCCTACTGTTTGGCATATACTTCTCAGAGGAACAGGCAAACACAGGTGGACTACGGCAGACCATGTTTGGCAATGACTGCGAACTGGGAGCCATAACTGACAGTCCAGCTGACACAGATATCCCTCAAGGGGCCTCACAGAGACTGACACAGGGTGTCAAAGTCATGGCCTCCAGCTAAGTGACACTAACTGTATGGTCATTCCATTGTGGAATATTAAGCACCCACATATTAACACATAAGTGGCAGCCACTTTAATACAGATGAGGTAATAGGGTATCTGGGGATTAAGGTAGATAGTGATCTCTCCTTTGACAATCATATCTCCAAAGTAGTTAGGACATCCTTCTATGTAGGCCATCTGATTACTAAAGGGTTCCCATCTAGACATACTGGAATTATAGTGCCCCTTTACTCATCACTCATCAGTCCCATCATAGGGTATAATAACCCATTTGGGATGTACCTCAGAAGACACTTCCAACAGCTGGAAGGTCCACGAATGTACCTCGCCAAGAGGATTACTGGCCTCAAACATATGCCCTATGCAGCCAGACTGAATAAAATCCTGCTTTACTCAGTGGCATCTTGTTTACTCAGAGATAATCTTTGCTGGCCAACACAGCCATGTTGAACTCAGGCTTAATGGATATGCTCCACCTATGAGAATCCATGTCACAGTGAGCCACACACTGTAGTGAGCTGAACCTTGCCACAACAATAACTGGAAGATGCTGGAGGGATGGATTCCTGTCACAGAAACTCCCCATACTTTGGAACAACATCCCTAATTACATTATACAGAGCCCCTCACTAACACTCTTCAAGAGAAACCTAGAAGAGTGGATGGGGAACAGTAGATACACCCCAGGGATCCCGCCATTGGCTCTGCTCCACAGAGGGACAGTTAATGAATTAGTGGGGTGGCAAAAGCTGACACATTTTGACTAGGCTTATGAATGGCATCTGGCAGTTGGCCAAGTACCTACCTATGAACCTATGAACCTATACATACAGTCTCAGCACATGCTGATAGCTTAATTTACTGTTCAGGTGTTGACTTACCTTGTGCTAATGGCAGTTGTGTATGCAATAGTTGAGGGCTGACTATGTTGGATGCACACAGTAGACTGCCTATACATGACAATTTACAGCTTGTCTTGTGTGTGTACCATCCATTTTTACTGTGTGTGCAGGTGGAGAAAGGTGTCAGTCCCTAGGTGCCTACACTGTCAGTGTGTGTGCTATACGTTCCCTCCTTGCCAAGGCATGGGCATACTGGGCACACCTCCATCTGTCTACTGGGGCTGGCTCAGGGTGTTCGTGGTCTGAGTACCTCTGTGCCTGTGGGGCCCCTGGCAATGGTGGTGGGCTGTGAGGGCCTTCACCATTCTGTCCCTACTGCAGCTGTTTCCGCAGGATCATATTGTGTAGCATGGCACATACTATGAAAATGTGGGCACACGTGCTTGGAGAGTACTGCAAGGCTCCACTAGATATGTCCAAGCAACATAACCGTGATTTCAGCATCCCAAACACATGGTCTATGATGATTCTGGTTTGTGCGTGTGCCTCATTATGGCGTTCCTGCATGGGTGTGTGTGCATTTCTGATGGAAGTCATTATCCATGGTTCCAGTGCATAGTCAGCATCCCCCACCAGGTGGCCATTTGGGATGTCCCCCCTGGTAAATACCTGATACAGCTGTGAGGCATGCCAGATGTGGGAGTCGTGATAGCTTCCAGGGCTGCCAGCACACACATCCATGATAATGCCCTGGGCATTGCACACAACCTGGCAGTTGATGGAGGGGTATCCCTTGTGGTTTATGAAGTGCCTACTCTGCTCACCGGGTGGTGACTTGATGTGTATGTGCATGCAGTCTGTTGAACCCAGTACCTCCAGCTATTCTGCCACACGGTGGAAGAGACGCATATTGCAGGCCAACTCCTCCTGCATTCGGGGGAAGTATATGTGCTCATTGGCATGTGTTAACATGACATCCAGGAACTGGTGTAGTACCCTGGATGCTGATGCCTGTGAGATCCCCATGATATCCCCAGTTGGTCTTTGAAAGGTACCTGTAGCTAGTATTCTCAGGCTTACACATACCTTCATATCCACTGGGATGGGTTCTCCTCTGTTTGTTCTGGCTCTGAGGAGTGGCCGGCACAGCTCCACAAGTTGCTGTAGGGTGTCCTTGTCCACCCTGTAATGCTCTACTATCTCCAGATCATGTAGAGCCCCAGGTAGGTTACCCTCAGTCTGAACACACTCCTCCTCCTCTGGTGCCTGAGGTGGTCATGTACATCATCCTCTACACCACCTTCAGTCTCCAACACATGCTGGTGGATCAAAGCTATGACAGCCCCTAACATGTAGATACTAAACGTTCCCCGTCTGTATACACCACTTGTGCAGAATGTATGGGAATACACAAGTGTATGTGAGGTGCTTTCACACTTTATACTATTGTGCTACGGATGCTGCTGATGTCATTGGGTGTCTATGAGCTATTCCAGCTGCAGAATATCTTAATTATGGGTTTTACAATGAGTACTGCAAGTATAGGCCTTTACTGTGGAGTTATGCTTGCCTGCCTTGATTAATCTGTTGCCCTTTAATTCACTTTTAAACCTGGATCCCCTCCCATTCTCAGGCATGCATCCACCTGCCTTCTTTCTTGTTTTGTACTTTCCCTACCCAGTCATGGCAAAATGTGTCTTGTAGCTGATATACTGCAAATCGGCTTTGTTCTGCTTTGACACTTTGCTGTTTTCTTTGCAGTACAGCCCCTCCCCTTCCTGTTCTGCAGGTAGCTGCTTGCAGCCTTGTTAGCTGTTGTCAATGGCCCACTGTAGGCTCCTAGGTGTTAATTAGTCATTTGTACTCTAATTTCCCTGCTGCAGCATTTCCTTATTTCTTTCCTATATCCTTCCTGTTTCAGCTCCAGTGCACGCTGCGCAAACCTGTTTACCGGGTTTAAGTGCATTTTCATTTCTGTTCACATGCATACTCGGTTACCTTGTGTACTCTCAGCTAAGCAAAGCTATGGCCAGTTCAACACACCCCTATCCTGCAGCTTTGCTTAGCTATGGGCAAACTGGTTTAGCAATGCTCCAATGTGCTTACAGCAAAGGTAACACACCCCTCTCTTGATGTCATCTTTATCTCAAGGGCACACCTCAGTGTTATAACGCTACACTGTGAGGTGCATCCTTACACCAGCGGGGAATCTGTGATTCACTATTACTCCTCTCATTTGCATGGCATTGCCTACTAATTCCTAGCTAGTGCACATAACACTGTCACAGCCCCTTAGCAACCCTTGCGCCATAGTGTGGTGTAGCATGCCTGCCATTGACTATTATGGGGAAATCATGATATGTGCTACATTGCAGGTTTATTTTATATTTTTCTATTTTCCTTGCGATCCCCTTTGCATGCTGCTGCCCTGCGCTTCCACGTCACGATAGTGTGACTATAAATATTAAATGTTAATTTTATATTTTGTACTTTTTTTTTATGCCAATGGCTATATATTTAGCCATTGACATATATTAACAATATAATACATGTGTTTGTTCAGATGTCATGTCTCCGATTTTATGTTTGCAAAAATGTAAACCATTTTTTACGGTTTACATTTCTGCATGCTTACACTATGCCTGCACCACTTCCTGGATCGCTACATACCTTCATTTGCATGCTACACTGCTGCACATGGGGTAATTAGCATACAGGGCCCGGGAGCTGTGCAGGCGTAGCGTACGCAGGTAGTGCACGTGGGAACAGCTCATACCTGGATCGCACAGTGGCCATATTTGGTGTTGGAATGCCAAAGCTATGCCTGCACCTGGCGCAAGCTTCATGAATCCCAGGGACTGTTTTAACAAAGGCTTACTCCTTCCCATTAATTCCAAATTGTAACGTCACATTCTACATGTGTGCGACATAAGTACAAGTTCCTAACTAGTTGATCTATGCCTGTTTTAGAACACAGCCATTCCTAATTTTTTGGTTACCATAGTATTTAATGTAGTTCTACCATATGTGAGTATTTTTACCTTTCTCTATGGAGCTTTACAATTTCTGATTGTACATGTTGACAGAATCTGTTGCAAAGCACATTTAACATATGCTGGTAGTTATCTCTAAAATTAATAATCAGTGCTCATCCCACGTACTGAGTTATATGCATGACTTCAGCAAAAGCTTCAGAGCATGCATACTTGTCTTTTCTGAATCCATGACTTTCTGTTTGTCTCACACACATACACACACACATATCCAACAGCTATTTAAAACTGATTTATGTGATTGTATATTAGCTATGTATAAACTACCACAAAAATACAGCCTATAGGAAAAATGTGAAAAATCACTCATATCATCAGTTTTTGTTGATATTTGTAAAACAGGCCTTTTTTCATCACACTAAACATTAATAAAATACTAATTTAACTTGTAAGCTTCCATTAACTGTAAACCACAGAACTAAACAGTAAGTACCAGAAGAGCTGAATTTACTAAGGTTCTGAGACTTGCACACATCACAATACCTTCTTCCAATTCAGCAGCCACCCTTACAAAGTGCTGGGTGGTACTCATGCAGCACTGTGAAGGGCTGGATCCTGGCCATGCTGAATGCCGATGAGGCATTCTGGAGAGAGGCATATGTTAATTAGCCATATGATCTCTCCCTGGAACCACCTCAAAGAAGCCATTGACATGTCTGAACAATTCAAGAAAGCATTTGGCTATGTGACCACCAGGACCTAATACATACATGCTGTAATGTACCAAGTGCTACAGGGTTGGGGGGACCCCAGGAAAGTACTTATGGTAGGGACAGGTACAGGGACTGTAATGTGTGTGTTAGTATGTGTATTTGAGAGTGACTGGGGGTAAAGCCACTGCCTACATGAGCAGCAGTTTTCTACTCCAGGGTGTAGATTAGCCACGATCTGCACATCACAGCAGTAACTGCAGTTCAAGAAACATGCAAATTAATAACCAAATGAAAAGGCACAAGGGATTCCAAAAAAAATGAAAACCACAAGCAAGAATCCCCCCAAAACTGGAAGAAGTTGAACCACTGCAATGAGTACACTGGAACGTAGTATCCGGTTGTGACATCTAGCACACTCCACATGATAAAAACATGCACTTTCGACCCCAAATACCACTTAGGGACTTCATCAGAATGGAATATATATATATATAATATATATATATATAGGATCCGTACTGATCCCGAAGGCCGGGCATACTTACGCAACAGTGCTTTTCATTGAAGAAGCACTTTCGCAGAAGTATGCCTGCAGCTAGAGGGAGTTGTTGGGGAATGATTGTTGCAGAGACCATACTACCTTGCTGATAAGGGAAAACTTCCCTTCTCCTCACTGTAGTGTGATCTCGGAGTGAGAATATTAAAGTAGGGGGGTGTGGTGCAGGGGGGCTTGCTCCCCATTATAAATGTTAATTTACTGTTTTTTTCTTTTTCTTTTTGAACACACTTTAGCGAAAACACTTTTTAAGTGAAAAGCACTTTGCTAAAGTGTGTTCGATGATAGTGGATTCGGACTGTTGAACTTTTATTCAACAGTCCTAGATCCATATATATATATATATATATATATATATATATATATATATATATATATATATATATATAAAAACATTTATTCTTATATAAGTTTGCATTTTTTTTCTGTATCTAGATTATGCAGTGTTTTTTAATGATACATTCATATTTTAGAATTTTAAATATCCAATAATAGGATATAGGCTCACACTGGTCGTGTTTCTCACCTGTTTGACAAGGTTTGGTGAAATTGAATAATGTTGGGTTGAATTTTATTGGTAGATGAATGTCTTGTGTCTTAATATTTTTATTATAAAATGTTACGTACGATTGGCTAGGTATTGTCCATTCTGATGAAGTCCCTAAGTGGTATTTGGGGGTGAAGCGCATGTGTTTATCATGTGGAGTGTGCTTAACGAACTTGATATCAAATAAATTAGTATCACAACTGGATAATAAGTTCCAGTGTACTCATTGCAGGGGTTCAGCTTCTTCCAGTTCTTTTGAAGAAACATGCAAATTAACCAATAATGTGGACTTCTCCTATTACAGCTTGCATGTTTCTGAATCACAAATGGGCACATTGTGGAAGAAGGGCTATTCTAGCATGAGTCGTATTTTAATGAATTCCTGGGCAGGTTTTATTTTCAGAAATTCCTTCTAATATTTGTGACATAATTTATTTAGCTGATACTACACGCCCACAATATATATGCAACGTATCATAAAACAGTTAAAAAAATCAAATTTACACACACCTGAAAACCTGTCTGCAAACGTTTTGGTGATAGGTGCCAGATAGCTTTCCCTCAGACACTAGGGTCTTCCTGCTTTTATAAGGTCTGGCTAAAATAGGAAACTGCTTTCTGCTAAATGGGTCATGTCTGATGAGGGGAACCAGGCATACCTCAACATGCATGACAACACCCCTGTAGCTGAATAACATAATGTAAAACATGGTAAGGGGCCATGAACACACGGTACTAGGTTGTTGCTGAAAGTTGGTTTATATTTCGATATCTTTGCACAAAAAAACAAAAGATCCACAGATTCTTTTTACTTTTGTAAGGGGAGAGTACTAGTGCTGGCATGAAATATATAAATTCAGCCCTGATCAATTATATATTACTGTATGGAATCAAGTTTCCTTTAAGGAAAAGAGTGCTAAGCATCTGTGTTACTATAATACACTGAAATGTGATCTGGAAAAAGTAGCATTTATTTGTAACTTTTCCCTCCTTTTGCTCACTTTGCTTACCACTCACACATGATGTTTGATGTTTTTCTTTCCCTTCTTAGCTATTACTCCTTCCCTATTTTTAGAAACTCAAAATTAAGTTGTGTGTTTCTTTTAGGTGTTACCTTGCAGTGACCCTCAACTTAAACAGTAAGTTTCTAGAGTGTTGGATTTATATGGGCAGATCTGCTGCTGTTCTCCTAGTTCTGGAATTACCCTTGTTACAATATTCTGCGCTTGCTGCATCTGATTGAACTCCATCCCTGGAATACCTAGACAGAGGCAGTGTAGTAATTTAATCCAGAGGGAGCAAATGCAAGCATGTGGTAAATCATGTTGAGAAATCAGGCAGATAACATTAAGGTGTTCTTTAGACAGAAAAAGCTAAATTACCTTTCCTATTCTTTCTGTGTTGTCCTCCATAAACTCTTACATATTCATAATTATTTGGCATATGTTGAAGTGTATTAGCTTTTCAAACAAAAACATGTATTTCATTTTGGGTGCCAGTCGAAATTCTGATGACTATATCTTTAATGTTTAGAATACTGGAAGTACAAGTGCCAATGAGAGGAATGCATATTAAATCCTAGGCCACAGTATCTCTGCGTACTCTGACTTGGAGGTGCAGGGATTTAATTCTTAGTATCTGTATCTATATACATATATGTATGTGTATGGCAGTGGTGCTTGGGGTGCATAACTCCTGAAAGGTGCAACAAAGAGCCAGAGTTTACTGTTAGTCTTGCAGGACATTTATTACAGATAAGAGTGTGGCATATGTGATGTAGTAAACACTGAGCTGCTGCATTGCTCTGTAGGGGAGAACCTGTTATTAATTAACATAATTCAGCAGAATTGTTAAATCTATTTATGTCTGTTCAGTTCTTAGTCTTACCTGTACAGCCTTTTAGCAATCCTAGTTAAGCTGTGCCTGGCAAGGAAGGCACAAAGGTCATCTTATTGTATTATATAAAGGAAAACTGATAGTTTTCATACTCTATTTGATCTTTCACTTAGTCAGTATCCTTGCTTTGGGCTTTTGAGTTTCAGGTTCTTCTTTTTCATGGACATGCATATAACACAGGCATAGTAATGCAGGGTGGTAGTAATAATCTAAGAAATAATTTGGGAAAGTTGAACAAGCAAATAGAAAGATAGCAGTTGAGGGTCAGTGTGGATAAATGCAAAGTATTGCCCTAAGGTTAGAGTAATCCTGGTGTAAAGCATCAGCAGAGGGAAGAGAAACTGATAGCGACAGCAGGAAAAAGATCAGGATTGTTTATTGCAGCTTGATTTTGGCTACCTGTAGTGGAGTCACAGCGTTAATGACAGTTGCAAACAGAATGTTTTGGTGTTTCCTCAATGTGATAGACTCCAGAAGCAAATAAGTAATTCTCCCTTTTACCAGACCCTGATCAGGCCACAGTTTCAATACAGCATACAATTTGGAAACTGTTTAGGGAGAGAGACATCAGGTTGCAAGAAGGTGACCAGAGGAAAACTATTAAAATAGTTTGTTGTATGGGGCAGAAATGATATGGACAGCTATGGAAAAATTGGAACTTGGAGACCAGAAGGAATGTAAAGATGTACTCTGAACAAGATTATGATGGGGGATCGCAAGATGCCGCATTGAACAGAAAGGATGGAAAAAAAAAACATTTCTTCACTGATACAGAACAGATGGTGGAGAGGAGCTTTACAGACGCCTTTAAGATGGCATATAACAGGTTGGCACAGGGTGAATGGATGGACGGAGGAGAGGTAGAATATTAAATGTACTTAAAGAGCAAAATCTGTAGCCTAGGTTTCTTTTTCTACTCTTAGATAAATCTATTATTTGTGTGTATATGTAAAGTACTTATTATAATTGGAAATATCTAGTTGATGAATTCCAAAAAGTCATCTGAGCACTAGAAATATTTGTAAAGCCAATAGTGATACACACTGAAGAACAAACTAGTTAAAATTAGTAAATGTATAAGTGAAACTATTATTTTCTTTAGATTTGTAATGAAATAGAATTGTGAACTTGGTGAAGGCTTAGGAGTATATATTGCACAGTGAACATATTTTACTCAAAAGGTAGTTCCTTCACACATATGGTTACTTTGAAATTTTGGATGTTGTTGAATATAGCAGTTTATACCAGAATCTTAAAGCTTCATTAAATTTTAATATAAAAAATTAAAATGGTTCACCTATATATTACTGAATTCCAACACAGTAAGAATTCAACTTTACGATAAAAAAAAGAAAATGTTTTCTACAAGATGGACAATCCAACTGCACCCTCCCGATACTGTTTATTGAGCTTGGAACTTACATAACATCAGTGATATACGGATCCCACGGAGTGCCTGAGAAGGGCACAGTCTGTTGTAGCTAGTTCTTACTGTTACCATGTATGTCCTTCATACATTCAACAGCACACTGGGTGTATCCAGCAAATCTATTAGTAGTCTCTGAAATATCTTTTGAGGCATAATGTATGGTTCTTTAAAATTACCCTGAACCAAAACGGTGTTATTCTAAACTATAGAGAATATATCTTCTCTTGCCCAGAATTGTTTGGGCAGAATATTACAATCTGCATTACTGAAACAACTTCAATCAGTTGTATTATGGATGTTGTTTCTGCTTGTAGTCATGAGGTAAATACACTACCTACTGACAAAGTAACTTGATGTGAATCATTCTACTTACCTTAACAACACTGCTGTTTCCAACAACCAGATGATTCAACACAAACAGTTACACACTCTGACATATTCCCTCGATTCACATCACAGCTTTAAAAGCCAAGTACAACCAATACCACAGCTAATGAAACAAAATTATTAAAACTGCATTAGTCATTGGAACAATGTAGTTTCATCAAAAATAAACATGACATACAAAACAAAGCCCTTTTTATGTTTTGTAAAGGGCGCCCCCTGCATCCTTCAACCCCCCCTTACTTCAGTAAACTAACTCTACAGCTATACAACCATGGATAAAGGGCAATGATCAGTTACATCAAAATTGCACTTCTTTCTCCAGGTACGTAATTGCAATTAAAAATAAATACATAAAATACATCTGCAAAAGCAGGTTGACAAAACACAGTAATTTCGAACACGCACACACACACACACACACACACACACACACACACACACACACACACACACACAGGTAAACACTGAAATTGCAGTGTCTTGTATAGCAGATGACAGTGCCCGTACAAAAGTTTAAAAGATAAAGCACTTTTTAAACAAGCTTCTGGTACGAGTCTTTGCTTATCAACTTCTTGAAACTTCAGCCATATGAAAATTACTGACTGAAACTTCAGCCTGATGAGTAAAATATAAAAATGCTTTTTTGCAGGGGGAAGACCCTTTCCACACTCACACAGGGACCTCATTCCCTCACATCCAGTTATTTGAATATACTAATTCCACAGTCTCGCAGCTGTGGAGAAATGTGAAAAGACTGCACAGACTTATCACTGTTGGCACACAAATCGAAACTGTACTGACAATGATTTTCTTTGTTAGACAATGGAGTTAAACATCAGTGAACTGAAGCTTGTCCTTTGACAACTCATCCAGTAGTAGGTTAACCTTTAAAATGATGTTTGATTTAATTTAAGCTAAACCACATTTTTTAGTAAAGATTCCACTAGTATAAATAATTTGCACAATACTTCCCTTACAAAAAGATAGATTTTAATAATAAGATATGCAACTTCAAACTATCTGGTATGTGTATACTTTGAATTTACAGCACAGTACCTGAGTTTATCGGATGATTATGTACCGCCTAACCTTTTACTTCTGTTTTGGTTTCTGTTTTGATCTTTTTTACTGACTCAGCAAGTGAAACTGTATAACTGGGTGTGAAACGTGTTGAAACCTTAGTATTACATATTGTTCAGTACACTCCCCACCCAGCAAAACACCTGTCTGCAAAGCTACTTCTCTCTTTCTCTTGTAAAATATGTTAATGGGGACCGTCAGTTATTTAATCCAAATGATTATTAAAATGCTTCTCTTTGAAAGTCCTATTTTTCAAACTGGCTTCTAAAAATTCTTCATTATCATGCAACATGTAAGTGTTTTGGAGTTGCAATATAAAATGTGTAGCCCTAAGTGCATCACAAGAAACGTTGTAAAACAGTGTGTTCATCTTTAAATTGAGCATGAAAGTATTCATGAGTTTGGAAGACATTTCATTCAACCTGTCAGCATGTGCAGTTTGAATTTTTTATAGAAGGGAAGAATGATAGAATACATTAAAGATTTACAATGCACATTGGACTTGCTAAAGTACAAATAGTAATACAAGTAACTGAAATGCTATTTGTTTCAAATTACTAATTGCTAATGTGTTAGGTTGGTGTTCTTTTAATGGTTCAAGAATACATTTCAATTTTCAGTGAAATTGTTGAAGTGAAAATTTCTAGACAATGAGCACTAGGAATTTTATAGGTTCATAGGTTCATAGGTGCGTACTAGACTAACGGCTCTGGAGCTTATTATATAAGCGTAGCCCAAAAAGATTCCCTGGCATCATGCCGCTAAAATAGCATTATTACTTTCCTAGTGTTTCTAACCTTTATGAGTGACCTCAGTGCTGAATCTGGTAATAAAACACTGTTACCTTTAAAATGTAATTCATTTGTCTAGCTTGTAGCAGTCCTTCACAACTGTAGCTAGTTGTAACACAAGCCTGCCTCCACCTTTCTGGAAAGCTGTCAATACTGATATATGTAATCGAATGAATTTGAATACATGCCTTCAGCCCTATGTATTTACTTTTGAGTATTTTTATCAACACTGCGGTGGTGGTGCTGCGGTAGCGTTATCGCCTCACAGTAAGACGTTGTCCTGTTCGATTCTCAGCTAGAGCGTCTTCTGTGTGGAGATATGCGTGAATGGGCATACCTTTGTTGAAGGTTGTGTGTCAGGGCTGGCAACTCGGCATGTAAAAATCTACTGCCAATCATTAGTGGACTGGAGTTCCGCTGTGGCGACCCCTAACCGGGAAAAGCTGAAAGGCACAACAACAACAACAACAACACTTCAGTACAGTGCTTCAACTCAGACACTTCTGTACTCTGTATGAGAAGCATTAGTACTTCACCCATGTGCATATTGTAGATAACTGTGCCATGGTTATCTTATAGGATCATAGGAGGTTAGTAGCATCAGGGCCCATAGAGGCTGTGTTTCTGGCCTTAGAGAGTGCGGTTATGATCTGCTCTTTGGAGATACTAGATGGAGGACAGGTGATAGGTAAGCTATGGGATGTTATTGGTGGGGGCAAGGGAGGTGAAGTTTTCTCTGAACCTACCTGCTAGTAGGATGGCTATTTCTGCAATTTTAGTGTGGGTGGTACTGGCCACTACTAACTCTGTGCAAATCTGGGCCTTCCCATTTAGATTTTGGATATTGCTAAAGAATGCCTTGTGGTTATCCTAAGCTGTGGATGCTAATTTTGTTTAGTAGTTGGCTTTATAGGATTTTCCAAGATGTTTAATTTGCCTGTTCAAGCTGTGGAGTGTGTTCTTCCACTGCTGAGACCATTCCACCCTTAGTTTTGGACAGCATTTTCTTCCTCTTATTGTATAGCCTATTTATGCTGGATGTCCACCAGGGTGGCTTTTTATTTTCTTGAGGACCTTGTTTTGATCCTTTCAGGTGTGGCTGAATCAATACACTTGTATAGGTGCTTATACAGAGCATTGGCATATCCTCAGTATAGGCGTCCTTGTTGTCAGTGGGGACAGGGGATTTGAAACTATTAATGTCATCGCTTAGGAGGCTATACTTTGCTTTGATGAAGTTTTTTATCCCAATTGCTTCTGATGGGCCATCAGGTATGATTGTTACTTTGAACAAGACTGATTTATGATCAGATTTTACCAGAGAGGGCCCCACACAAGGGGTGCTGCAGCGATCTCCCATGTTGGTGAGTACCAGGTCAAGGACTTTTGTGCCCCTTGTGGTGGTGCAAATTATCCGCACCAGGGCATTTGAGTTCACAAAGTCCAAGAACTTTTGGTTGAGCATGTTTGTACTTGTATATGATTTCCAATCGATGGAAGGATAGTTGAAGTCACCCATAACCAGAGTGTTTGGCTGTATTGTGAGTGACTCAAGTAGGTCCAGGTGGGCAGTGTGGTTATCATGGTTCATGCTGGTGGACCTATAACTAACAATGATGTGGAGGGGAGTCTTACCTACAGTTAGCTGTACTTGGAGTAACTCTAGAGGGGTCATTCTGTCTAACAGTCTTGAGGTGTATTTATTTTTGATGAAGACCAATACTCCTCCACCTTTGGTTCTTCCATGTTAATTTTGTGGTCTGAATGTCTGGAAGGCATTGTAGCCTTGCATGGCCAGGGAACTTTCTGCAGCTTTGAACCATGTCTCAGTAATTGCACAAACATTAACATCTTCCAGAGAAAAGAGTGCTTCCAGTGAGTGCAGTTTCTGACTTAGAATCCTACCATTAAGCAGCAAGACCCTGAGTTTGTCTTTAGAGGATATTTTGACGTTGGGAATTTTGTTCTTGTGACATTGCCTAAAAAAAGGCACTATGGAGAGGCACGTACCTTTGACAGTAACCAAAATCCAAGACGTGACAGGTGAAGACCATCTCTGGCAAAGCAGCATGGTCTATCTACCATATCATCCCAGGCTGACAGGTGATGGATCCCCCTGGATTGGCACCAGAAGCTAAGCCAATTGTTAAAGTCAATCATTTTTTGGTGAAGGTACAATGCTGCTTAAGGCTATAGACATACTAACTGGGGCACATAATCAGAGAGCTCCATCATATCTCTCTTCATATAGTCCAGTGAGGTACATCTCAGGTTATTTACTCCAACATGAACTATGACAGAGTCATAACAGTACTTGTTGTTAAGAGACTTTAGTGCATGCCTGATTTGGTGGATCCCAGCTCCTGACAGGCAGCTAACCGTGACCTTCTCATTGTCCAGCCTGGTGAGTGGGACATCTGTGTGTCTCATGATGGAGTCGCATATGACCAAGACATTTATTTGGTTTTGAGGTGTTTTGCCTTAGGGGCTTGTTGGGTGAGAGACTGATGCATGTGTTTTTATGTGTAGTGGATTCTGCTGGGACTGTATATGTATAAACTGTTTGCACTTGGGAGGTCTCTGCTCTTTATGTATACGTCTGGAGAATACCTCCATGTTTGCGGGTTTATGTGTCGTGTGCTTGGTTGGTTTAAGAAGTGAACTGTGTGTGCTGACAAACAGTCTGTGTCTGTTTTAATGTGTTAAGAGTAAGAGAGCATAGATTCTGGAGTCAAAGTATAGATGCATCTCTCGCATGTTAAATTTGAATGTTTTAGTAGTAATAGGTTGTCAGTATACACGAGACAATTGCTACATTGCATTAGGATGCCCATGTTGATTAGGCTTGATGAAGAAATGTTGGGAAACTATTCATCCATTATGTTAGGAATATTCAGGGACAAGTAGTGGGGAGTGAGCTAGAAGAACCAGGTTCAGTTGAAGGACTAATAATAATGAACAATACTATGGGAGACTGTTGGGGTGGAGACCTGTAACAATGCCACAAAAAGTGTAGCTGAGTTGCTCTCTGGGCAGCTTTGCGTACTGAGTTGCACGTAGAGAAGCAGGACAGCCTTGGAAGGTACAGAAGCAGCTCCCTAGGGGAGAATTTACCTTTCAAAGATCTTTGCATCTATAACCGGTGGTTAATATAAGCAGTCAAGCACTTTTTAAACAAGCTAACCAATAGTAATGCTCAGTACTGAGCCTTATTCCAACAATCTCCACTCAGATGGGTCCTTGGCTACACTATTCTTTCACAAGGGTGCAGAGGGCCCACTTTTGTGAAGGATAGCTAGATTTAGTGCTCAGATAATGCCAAACAGACAGGATTCAGCAAATCTGAATCAAGTCCATGCTTAGCTAAAAAGTGCAGCAAAAACAGTTACAAAAATAAACAGCAACACAGTAAAAAAAAAGCAAATAGATTAAAATTGCAATTTCTTTAGTCAGCTCAACTGTAATTGTACCTTGTGTGACAACATTAACATGAGTTAAGAAAGTACAGGAACTTTTGGGCAAGCATGTTTGCACTTGTATATGATCAGTGTTTCATCCAACAAGATCCTAAGGCAAAACACCTCAAAAGCAAATAAATGTCTTGGTCTTAGGTGACTCCATCGTGAGACACACAGATGTCCCACTCACCAGAATGGACAAGGACAAGGTCACAGTTAGCGACCTGTTAGGTGGTAGGATCCACAAAATCATAGGTTCATAGGTTCATAGGTAGATACTAGGCTATTGGCCCTAGGGCCTATATAAGCCTAGCCAAAAAGGTACCTTGGCTTTTGCCACCCAAGAAAATTATTTTCCTGTGCCCCTTTCGAGTAAAGCCACACAAGTGATCCCCAGGGTGAATTTCCTATCTCCCATCCAATCATCAAGACTTTTCTTGAAAAGTGCTAATGAGGAGCTTTGTTTGATATAAATAGGTAGTTTGTTCCAGAGTATGGGAAGTCTCTGGGACAAGAATCTATCCCTCCAGCATGTTCTGTTTATTGTGTTGACAAGGTTTAGGTCCCTAGAGCTTGTAGCTCGGAGGGATTGGGATTTCTTTAACTGGAGCATGTCCAACAGCTCTGGGTTTGACATAGCTTTGTATGTTAGGTAGGGATCACCTTTGAGTAGGCGATATGCGATGGAGTAAAGCTGGAGTTTTTTTAGACGGTCTGTGTAGGGCATCTGTTTGAGGCCAGTGATCCTCTTTGTGAGGTATTTTTGCGGCCTTTCCAGTTGTAGATGTCTTGTGAGGTACATACCAAAAGGGGCGTTGTATTCTATAATGGGTCTAATGAGGGATGAGTAGAGGGGAACAATGATCTCTTTTTCCCTGGATGAGAAACCTTTTGTGATGAGGTGTGCCACGTGGAAGGATTTTCTGACTACTGTGGCGATGTGATTATCAAAGGAGAGACTACTGTCCACCTGTTTCCCAAGGTCTCTTATCACACTTTCAGTGTTAAGTAGACTACCGCATATGTGGTAGTTCATGGGTACAGAGTTTTTACCAAAAGGGAATGCACTTTTTGGCATTGAGCTTGAGGCCATGGCTTTGACACCAGGCATCTGTCTCAGTGAGGCCCTACATACATATATGCATGCATACAAACGCATACACTCAAGTCTCTCTTATTTTCTTTCCCTGATCATCTCTATAGACTGTTTTTTTTTTTTTTATTATTAAATTAATTCTTTTTCACTCTACATGGAATTATGTTTTATTAAATGATCGATAACTGCAGTTGATATTCATTGTATTTAATGGATACATGGCTATATAGTAAAGCAAATATAATGCCTGATTTATATGAACAAAGTTAGTGCTGTGTCAACTGTAAAGCAAAAACAAAACCTCTAAAAAGCATTTCTGCAGGGGACATGCCCCACTGTACCCTTACACCCCTGTAACTGTCTATATATACTATCTATGACATTGCATAGCATTATGAATAAAGGGAAAACTCCCTTATCCACAGACTTCAGTGGTGTCACAATTAAAATGAGTGGCATTTTTGAGAAGTGTGGATTTGATGACCTTTTATCTACAAATTGTGACTTCTTGAGAAATCCCAGATCTTTTGTCCTAGGCACCCTAGTGAAAATGGACATACTGCATAGATGGCAATACCTGTCATTAAATGAACATAAATATTTTCTGTGAGTTCTTTTGTAAGGTTTATGTGTTATTTCTTTGAAATAAACTGTTGTCTGTCATAGATTTTTGGCTGATTCACTAAACTCTGGTGCCCTCTTCCTCTTCTTTCCTTCTTCCGTTACCATTTCTTCACACTCTGAAATGTTTTCTTTCTAGTTTCCTTCCTTATCTTTGCAGATGTTCTAGCACACGAAAGCATAAACCTTTCTCCAGTTCTAACATCATTGTGGTCTCACTAATACAACTTATATTTCTTCTCTTTCCAGCATAACTCTTAACTGTACAGAATTTCAGAGAATGCCCAGATTTTTAACTTGTATTGTTGGTGTATTCCCCTTAAAAGTTGTAATTTTCTGGTAAATCACTGAGGACTGATGTCACTAAATATATATGAATATATGAAAGATACTTTCATAGTTGTTCTACTACTAACACATCATAGTATATTTCAGTACCAGCCACTTCCCATTTCTAATATTTCCATAGTTAAACTGACTCCTTGTTTTTTGTTATTATTTTAATTGCTAGAAATCACAGATAATATTACAATACCTTTTGCAATGTTATATTAATCTTTGCTATATGTAAGCTAGTGCCTATTTCTAATGAAGGTTCAACATTGCATATACCTATGTACATGCTCTGTTTCTAAATGATGTTATGTAAACTACTGTAAAGCCTTTTCTATCATGTATGTACACTTACCTACATTTTGTATTACTTTTGATATCATGTAATTGTATTTTATGTATATGTCAAAACTGGAATAAAATGTGGAGGTTGTCTCTGCTGAAAAACAGTTTAATCTCAGTTGGACTTTCCTAGTAAACAAAGATAAAATAAAAATAAATAAATGAAAAAACAAGCAGACAAATAAATAAGTATGAATTAGGATAGACATTTGTTTCAGACATCATATTCTTTACAAAATTCTAATACAAAACCTGTTATTCTTTCAACTTTCTAAGTTTATAGAAGCAACAAATTAAAATCTGTCCTTTTTTGGGGCATTTGTCCTCCCATTATTTTTGGTTTTGTCCAGAGTTCTTGGAGCTAAAAAGTTGAGAGGTATGCTTTCAAGCCAGTGCATCACTTTATTAGTATACTGTTGTTGGCTGTATTTTTGACCATTTGAGTTTATTTTTCATTATAATTCTCTTTAGGAGCTTTACATATAATTGTAAATTTTCTGTACACATTTCTATGCCTTTTATTTCTTACATTTTTGGCATAATTAAATCAGCATGTAGTAGCATTACTCCTCAGCTTTCATGGCCTCATTCTAATACCACAAACAGTTACAAAGGCATTTTCTTTCCCACTTACTGGAGTCATACTCCACCACTTTGCTGTCTTCCTCTGATTTCTTCTGTCAACACTATACACTTTTATTGTGTGTCTTTTCTTCTATATTTCACTGCTTCATTCCATTATTCTACAGTATCTTTTATTATTTTTGTTAACTCTCACAGCTGACTCTTAGTGGCTTCTGCCTTGAAATTATACAGTTCTTCACTCATGCAAATGTTAATTAGATAATATCACTTTCCTGGTAGTTTTCTTTTTAAATAGGTTATCAAATTAGCAATCAGAGTTTCTTATCTGCAGTTCAGCTATGAAGCTCCCCTTCAAACTGAGGTTCAGAGCTCCCCAGCCCTTTCTTTATTCAAACCTGCTTCAAAATTGTATTTAATAATCATTTAACATGCTTCCCGAACCATATTAATTACATCAAAAAAGTAATTAGTAATGGTTACTGATTACTTGCAGAGGAATGTAAACATTTAAATATTACTGAAAAAATGAGTTATTAACTGTCATAGTCATACATATTTTATATTACATATAAATGACACATTTATTAATTACACTAATTTAAGGGAAGAACACATAAAGAAAATGATTTAACATGTTACAGATAGCAGATGAGTTAGGTGAAAGGAAAGCAGATAAAATGCACTTAAAGGAAACCTGGAAGGGGACATAGCCTCATTCGATTTCTTTTTTATATAGACTAAGACCTAATTATAGGCAAGATATATGATAACAGGTGATCATGTAATATAATGACTGTTTTAAAAATGTGAGAGTTAAACTGCTGTGCATTAAATTTGCAGAAGTTGTAGGCATCAGGAAATATGAATCATGCAATGCAGTAACATACAGCATGTAACAAGGCAGAAGGAACTTATGTTATCAAGGAAGTTTTCTGATTGCAATTGTCCTTTATAGCAAGGTATGACAGGTCTAATGAAATCAAAGCAGTGCTGTCTATAAACAAAAACGTTTACAGTATATGGAATATTACCTGAGACATTTTAATAAACCAAACAAAATATCAAGCTTTTCCATAGCTCTTCTCAAACAGGCAGAGACAGTCAATACAGATAATGAATCAAATGCTGAGAATATAGTAGTGCACTTGGAAAATATTAGGAATATTTAATTGATAGTAAGGTTTGAACTTGAAATGACATCTAAGAACAGGCATGAATTGCACTGTTTTATCTTTATTTGTTTACTGACAGTAAGTGTGACGGCTATATAGATGTGCAATTATTTTGTGTAAAGGTTACACCTGGTAATATTTTTTAAACTATGTGTAAAGACAATGAGCATTACTTTATCTTAGAGAAGAAGCATGGCACTCAAAGAACGAAGGGCAGTATATTCATTTGTACAGATATACTGCACTCCATTTTATTTACATTCTTGCAGCCTTTTTTTCAGGCTAGAATTCATGTTCTGTCCCCAGCTCAGTTTGGCATTTAATTTGTTCCCTATGTCTTATAGCAGGGCTGCCTGCCTGCATGCACAAATAAATTGTTCAATTGGGTATCTCATCACAATGTCAGTGTAAACTTTTCTGTGAAAATATGAAGGGGATGTTCTTTCTAAATTCTCATATATAGCCTTGCATTTCTATTCCTGTTTTCTGTGAAAATATGAAGGGGATGTTCTTTCTAAATTCTCATATATAGCCTTGCATTTCTATTCCTGTACAAAACCTTTGTAAATCCACGTATGTAGGTTTACATTTTTGTTCATAAACAAAATCATTGTAATCCTAATATATAGGTTTACATTTCTGTTCTTGTACAAAATCTTTGTAAATCCTAACACATAGGCTTACATTTCTATTCCTGTACTAATATGCAACAATCTTGTTATATTTACCGAATAGTTGCCTTTTCTGTTAATTCATTGTCTTATTTTTAAACAGAGCTCCTTCATCACCCATTGTATCTGGTGCTTTGAAGTACCACATTCCAGATTAAAACATTTACTCAGACACAGGAAATGGCCCTATTTGCTTATTTCCTCCTGTCACATGACTGATGACTATGAATTTTCCATCTGTGGCCTATACACTGCATCCTTCCTTTAAAGAATGTCAGTAGTTCTGCTTGGGTCATGTTGACTGATCCCTCATGCTCCAAGCTTGTCTATATAAATATGTGAAAAATGTGACTAAACTGAAATCTATCCAGCAACATCAGAATTTTTTGGTACATTACTTACTTTTCATCATTTTAAATTCCAGATGTTGATTTTCATTAACAAATCTCACTGACTATGCTCTGATCACGCTGCCATATCTGCACAGTGCCTTTACCATGGCTCCATTTTATGTGGTGCTGGACAGCTGGAGTCAACATAACATTTCTTCTTAGGGACTGACTGACATTGAAGAGTCTCATTTTAATGGGCTGGCTGTGGCAGACAAGCTGCAGGACACCATTCACTGCTACATTATATGTAGTGGCATAATGTCATACTAACCTCTCTTGTTAACATTCTGCTGTGTACTCACTTCATCCAACACAAGGCAATACTACTCATAATTGTTACTGCATAAGAACTGATCAGTGAACTTGATGTAGAATACATTTTCTGAGATGCCAGGGAAGGATACAAGTGAAGGGTATTTGATAAATTGCTAGCCAGCTCAAAACGACTGTGTTACATAACTACAAACAGCTGTACTGGGGTGTGGGTAAAATGAGATGGCTTGTGCATTTTCAGATATTCCCATCTAATGGTTACAACCATAATCTGAAATTATATACAAAATGAGTACCAAGTAACTCATTACTAATAGAAAAATGTAATCAGTAAGATAACTACATAACATTTTTCAGCAATTACTCGACAAGTACTTTAAAAAATAATGGGTCCACTGTAGTGAATTACAAGCATTACATTACTTACCAGCTCTGGCTGTTTCTGCTTGATAACACATCCAGGTTCTTATTCTGATCTGTCTGTTTAGAAGTTATTATTTTTTATCTTAGTAGAAACGGATATTTTTCCCACTGTCATTTATTACTTCATGCTACAGATGTATGGGGGTTCCTTTTATAATCTTGAAATACTGAAATCTCGAATTTCAGTATCACGAGACCATAAAGGCAAATTTTTAAAATAGCGAAAGTGCGTAATCGTGAATTTGAATATCTCGAATTCCCAGTTATGGCTTTACGCTACGTTACGTGCGGTGTTTTGTGTGGATGGTGTCCGGTGTCATGTGTGGATTTAGGTGGAATTTAAGATAAGTGAGTGTTTTGTAAGGGTTTCAGGTGGGAGTTTGAGTGTATGTGAGTGTGTTTGTAAGTTGTACGTGTGGGTAGGGTAGGCAAGTGAAAGTATGGAGTGTGTAAGTGTTGGATGTGTTGGTGTTTGTATATGTGTGATGATGTGTGTATGTCCACAAGGGACTGTAGAATGTCTGGGTGTGAGTTTACTTTCTTTTTCTGTTTATGCGATCTCGGAGTTTGTATATATAAGTAGGGGGTGTGGGGGTGCAGGGAGGCTTGCCCCCCTGCTTATATGTAGTGTAGGTTTGTTGGCTTGTGTTTTTGTGTTTGTGTGTGTTTTCTTTGTTGGTTTGTTGTAGTGTGGGTTGGATGATGTATGTGTTGAGTGATGTATGGTGTGTTTATGTTCGTGATTTTGTGTTTCACGGTTTTTGGGTTTTGGGATTTGGGAAGTTTGATTTTATGGTCTCGGTATACTGAAATTCGAGATTTCAGTATTTCGAGATTATAAAGTGAATCCAATGTATGGTGATGTATTATTTATTAATTGTACCATGCATTTTGTAGAGTCTTTAGTTGACATTTTCCTTGTTTTTCATGTATTTTTAGTATTTTACTCTACTTGTTTTTCAGGATTATTATTCACTTGATTTTTATAGTTCTGTTATTTTATATGAAAATAGGTGATCGCATGGATCCCCTTCAGAAGCTCGAAGTTTCAAAATTTCAAACTTCAAATGGCTGAGACCATAAGATCGAAGTTTTGAAACTTTGAACGCGTTGAATGGAGATTGCCATAAAACTCAGAATGGGATATTTACCGTTTTCCTCACTGTAGTGTGATCTCAGAGTTGGTATATTTATTTAGCAAGGGGTATGGGGGATGTAGGAGGCTTGCCCCCCTGCAAAAATGTAAAAAAAAAATTTTTTTTTTATTTCGTTTTCAAAGTTTCAAAACCTCGATCTTCTGTTGAAACTTTCAACTTTAGAAGTGGATACGATCACATACATACCAAATTTGCTAGCTCACTGCAAATCAGTTAATTTAAATTTATTATTATTTATTCTGCTTCTGCACTTCTGCACTTCTCTCATGTTGCTTCAAATAAGATGTTCATAATAGCTCAGTAGGTTTTTAAAGTAATGCATTGTTAATCTTTTGGAATAGATGTAGGACATTTTGTCATAAACAAAGGCTGGGCTTCACAGACAAATAGTGTGTGTTTACACAGCACTAAGTTTCAAGAAGATCGCTATGCAAAGATCCACAGAACTAATCAGTCAGATATTAGGTGTTGAGTAGTGCTGGAAGTCTGAGCAAAGAACTGCATAAAGTGAAACATAATGCTAATGGAAGAAGCAATGCTAGCATACTTCATGGCTGGAGCAGTGTTACAGTAAGGAGACTAATGTGATGGACATCACAATGACGGCAGGCTAGAATGACCAAATCCATGCACAATCACATATGCAATGTAGCCACATCTCATCAATTACCAATAAGACCACTGGGGATGTGCACAGTAAAGTGCCATCTCTGTTCACTGTATAAATGAGGAGGAAATTGGATACACAGAAAAGTCAAGGGATTAATGGGAGAACAGCAAACAGTGAGAAACACAAAATTTAACCATAAGATATGAAAGGTATTTTTGGCAGGGGAAAGAGCCCCTGTTGTACATTTTGCAAAAGAATAAAAGATGGAGAAGGTAGTGAGAAACTGCTATGAATGGGATAGAGGAAGTAGGGCAGGTAACAGGGGCAGACAGATAAACACAGACTCGAAGAAGACTGATGTACATACAAAAGATGGTGAGAACAGTGGATGGACACAGTCTATATAGAGTGGACAAGTGGTGATGAGGTTAATTGGACAATGAACATTGAATGAAGGTGTGACGCCCACCACTGCTACCAGTATGTGATGGGCACCACTATATATAATCCCCACACTGGGCTGGTAATCAACTAGCCTGAATCCTCACCATTGACACTGGAGAGAGATGTGCACTTGGAATACAAATGGATGCACTCATTGTTTCAAGATGCAGACCTCTCTGTGTCAAGTACAGTTTCCCTTAAGAACACACAGGGAATACACTTAGCAGGTGTCTGGATGTCTCTATATCTGTCTCCCTCCAGATCCCCAATAGGACTCCCCACTGGTATAGCCATAGGGTTAGGTCCTCAGCCAAGTGTCCAGGTCAAGTCCTCCAGCACCCTCTCTGTAAATCCAGTGCTTTGTGTCCCTGCCACAAGTATCTGACACACACCACTAAGAGATTTGACTTTCACACACATACACATACATACACACACACACACACACACACACACACACACACACACACACACACACATGGAAAAGGCTGGCACAGGTTTACTTGCTTTGCTCACTTCTGCCCAGAGTATAAGGCAATGATCACTGCCACCAGACACTTCACAATCAGCTGCTGTAAGGCCCTTAACAAAGGGTGTCCAATTATAGTGTGCAATATTAATACTAATACAAATGGCAGTAGTTCAACAAGATGGCTAGGCTTTCTGGAGTGGCCCACACTGTGTCACCAAATAAATATAAATACTCTCGAAGGTTAGATACTCTCTACAAAATCCAGCCACAATAAAAGTATTAAATATATTTAATAATAAGTAATAAATGTACATGAAAATACTGAATATATATTCACAGTAAACCACAGAGTTCAAATCACAGAGAATATTGAAAACAACATTGATGGACAGACTTATACAAATGAAGAAAAATAATATCTAAACTAAGCTTCACAATATTCTTGACTGAATCAAAGAGAATTATACTGTTTCCTAAAAACTTACTCAGGCAAGACAAGATGAAATACATGAGCAGTCTTTTTAGTCAGGCTCCCAAACAGCGTACTCTATTATCTGAGATTACTCTCTGTAAAATATAATATCCAAGATTACTAGCAGAATGACCTCATCTGGTCACCTGACTGCAGGTTCCCACAATATCTCCTTTTGAAGTTTGAGACAGGACTTTAGCAGACTGCTACAGTACACATTTAGATCTTTTATGGCAATGCCTGGAGCCAGAAACATTTACAACACTTTCCCCTTCTTTACAAAAACTAACAGATACTGGCTGCCCCAGACCTACCGTCTCTGGGCCTACTCATCACTGTGGGGTGCTGTCCAGTGATTTAACAGCTCATTTACATTTCCCTTATTTTTCTTTAAAATAAGCCTGCTGATTCATCATTGCTGTGCTAGTGCCCTGTATTAAAACATATGAATTTAATTCAGATACCATGATACATGTACAGTTCTCTTCATTTCAGCAGGGTGCACTGTTCATACATTTTTAGTAGAATTAACACAAGCAAAGCTCACAAATACATATTCAGCAAAAGCATCTGTACAAATCAGCTTGATATACAAATGATGTAGAATTATTTATAAAATTCCATCTAGCTGTGCTGGCACACGTTTTATTTTATTTTTTTTTTATTTGGCACTTGTTAACCAGGTAAGACTGGCTGGGCAGGTGCCCTTTTTCAGTACAGACCCAAGGAGAACAGCTCCAGTAAAAATGTTAAAATAACAATAAGTATTAAGCATGTTAACATAGGAGGAATATAGATTTGTATTATACATAGCTAAGATGAAAGGCATAATACAAAATGTTATCACAATGCATTGAAGAGACGTTATATCACACAAAATCAGGTTAAAGTCAGCAATATTAAAACAAACAACATTTATCCTTATGTTGTGAACTAAAGATAGTAGATACAATGTATTAAATGGAGTCCTGTAAGTGATATAGGAAGTCTGAGAAGTAGAATATAATACACATAGCTGGGACAAATGATGAGGAGAAACAAAGAACAGAGAAGAAGAGAGGCAGAGGCGTGTTCAGGTAGGATCTACACAGGAGCAGGTCCAGGAGTTTAGCAGATATTCCTTTAAAGCTAGTTTGAAACTGACTGTGTTATTAAGTGATCGGATATGGAGAGGAAGTTTGCTCCAAACAGTGGTGACTGAGTGGCTATAAAGTATTTTACCAGTGGATTTATTGGGTTTGGAAATTTGAAGGAGATGTTGGTCAGAGCTACGCAGTTTGCTGTTAGAGACATTTGGGGAGATGAGAATTGCAAGAGAAGGACAGGCAATAGGTTGGTGAAGGATAGAGTGAGTCAGGTGAAGCTGGGGTCAGGAGGAGTTGCTGTTGTAATTCTAGCCAGTGGAGTTTTTTTAAGGAGAGGCAGTGGTGAGAACGATATGGGAGATTATTGGCAAATCTAGCTATTTTATTGTCAAGTCAGTTCAAGTTTGGTTGATATATTTTTTGGAAGTTACTTAAGACTGGAGCAGCATAATATAGGGTAGGGAGTAGGTAGGCTTGAGCTAAGGACAATTTAGATTCCTAAGTTAAAATGTTTTTGTTTCTGTATAGTAATCTGAGTTTTTGGTGTGTCTTTGTAATGCAATTATTGATGTGGATGTCAAATTTAAGTTCATTGTCTATGTAAACCCCCGAGTAGTTTAGTGTGAGATTTGACTTTGATAGTAGTGTTGTTTAGAGATGAAACGGACAAGGTGGATTTTAAGTGTTGGAGAGACTTGGGGAGGAAGAGAAGTAGCTTAGTTTTATTAGGGTTAAGTAGAAGGTGATTTGTTGTGAGCTATTTTTCAACCGAGTGTAAAGATTCTTGGGTGAGGGTCAGTAGGTGAGGTAGATTGTCAGAAGTAGAGATGATGGTGGAATCATCAGTATATTGTATAATTGTGGAGTGTGGGCAGGATTAATAGAGGTTATTATATTGAATAACTGGGACCCCAGGATGGAGGCTTGGGAGACCCCAGTTTGAACAGAGAGGAAAGGGGAAGTAGCAGATAGCCATTTGACAGATTGTAGTCTATTAGATAGGTAACTAGAGAACCAGCTGAGAATAGAGTTGTAAAGATTGAGGTAGGCTAGTTTGGAGAGGAGTTTGTGAGAAGCAGCGTCAAAGGCTTTTGAGAGGTCGAGGAACAACAGGCATGATACTATTTTGTTATTGTCAAGAGATGTAGAGATAGAATGAGCAAAAGATAATAGTGGGGTAGTTGTGCTGTGATGAGGATGGACACCACGTTGAGTGGGGATGAGGAGGTTTTCCTGAATGAGATGTGTAATGAGCTGTTTATGTATGCAATTTTCAAGATTTTTTGAAAGGGGAGGCAGAATAGCAATAGGACTGAAATTAGAGGGGTCAGTGGAGTTTCCTCCTTTGCGTAGGGGTATTGTTTCCAGATGTCAGGGACAATATTTTCCTGAATCGACTAATTAAGAAGTATGGAGACTGGATAGACAATGGAGGAGGTAAAGTGGTGGTAGGTTATTGGCAGAAGGGGAACAGGGTTTAAGTTTATTGAGGAGTGATCTGATACAGGAAGTGCAGCTTGGCGTAATGGAGAAAGGAGTTATGTGGGAAGGTGGGGGGGAGGTGTCAGGGTAGGTATTTTTGTTTGTTCTTATTAAGTTCTGTATGAAGTCAATGAGGAAGGAGTATATAAGAGTAGCACTTTCAATAGGAGAGCTGTTAGGGGAGGGATTAGGAGGAGATGGGTTTCCTGGGTGTAAAAGCTTGTTGAAACTACTCCAGACCTTTTGGGGGTTAGAGTAGGTTTTTTTTTCTGTGGATTAAGATAAAATGTATTTTTTTTTTTGTCTAGGTTGATTTGTTTTTTTGTTTTTTTTTTTGTTAAATTTCAAAAGTTCCCTATAGAGCTGGAGATTGGAAGGAGTTTTAAGTTCATGCCAGGTTTTCCAAGCATTGCCCCTCCTCTACATGAAGGAGAGAGTATCTTTGCTTATCCAGGGGTCAAAGTTGGTTTTAACTTGCGTTTTCCTGATGAGGCCAAGGAGTTTAGAGTGTTAAGGAAGATGCTGTTAAATTTTAGAACAGCTTCTTTGAGGGAGAGGTAAAAAAAAGAAAAGACCAGTTAATGGAAGAGAGAATTTGATTAAATATGTCATTTCCCTATAGAGCTGGAGATTGGAAGGGGTTTTAAGTTTATTCCAGGTTTACCAAGCATTATCCCTCCTCTGCTTGTGAAAGAGGGAGTATCTTTACTTATCCAGGGGGCAAAGTTAGTTTTTAACCCATATTTTCCTGATGGGAACCAAGGAGTTTAGAGTGTTAAGGAAGATGCTGTTACATTTTAAAACAGCCTCTTCATGGGAGAGTAAAAAAAAAACAGTTAATGGAAGAGAGAATTTGATTAAATACATCAGGGTTGAAGTTAGATAGGTTGTGGCAGTCTCTGTAAATGTGTGATTTTGATGTTTGAGAGGAGTAGTGCTGGATGGAAGCAGGGAGATGATCACTAAGTGAGTCAGGGAGAGTAGAGGGGTTATAGTAACTGTCAGGGTGGGAGGTAAGAATCCAGTCGAGATTAGAGGTAGTATTGGATTGTTGATTAATACAAGTGGGGGAGGTGATGAGTTGGGAAAAGCCATATAGGTTAATGCTAGCATTGGGGCTGTTAGAGGACAGAGTATTCCAGTCAATGTTAATATTCCCTGGTATGATGGTTTCATAGGAGATTGTTTGAGAGATCCATGCAAGAAAGAGTTCAAGGGTAGGGATGTTGTTACCAGGATAAATAAATAAATAAATATATATATATATATATATATATATATATATATATATATATATATATATATATATATATATATATATAGCAGCAATGGCAATTTTTTTGATTGCTTAAATTACTGTTGGCTAGGAGTATTTCAGCTGGCTGGAAACTAGGGGGTGTAAGATAGGGGATGGACTGAGAGATGTTCTGAATATAGTATAGCTATCCCACCACCTTTTCTCATGGGTCTTTTTCATAGGTCTTATATCCACTGCCCTACCTCTCCCTGGCATGGCTGGTAGTCAAGCTAGTTTTTCAAGTGACCATTGAGAAAAGTGGCTTGAGAGAAATAAGCCTATCTGGGAATATGTTACCCCATTTTTTTTTCTTGAGCGCCCATCTGCATTGGCATTGCTGACCCCACTATGGTGTTGTACTGTCATGTCATATGCCTGCAATCTTAAGCTCCACCTTAATAATTTGGGCTTTTGCTGACTGGCTCCCTGTAGCCAGAGATCTTCCTCAGACTCCTACTGCCTCCTACTGCAAATACTTGCCACAAGGGCCTCCCTATCATGGTAAGGCTTCATCATGTTAACATGGTACAGTCTGTGCCCCTGCCTCCTGCCTAGCAGTTCTACCATGTAGTTAACATCATTGACGTTCCTTACCACTTTGAAGGGTCTATTCCAAGCTGCCTGCAGTTTATTGTGTCTAACAGGAATGAGAACACTCACCTGCTGCTCCACAGCATACTCTGTGGCTCAAGCATTCCTGTCATACCAGACCTTTTTCTGCTGTTGGGCTCCTGCCATGTTCTCCTGGGCCAAGTCCATCAGCTCCCTAAGCCTTTTCCTGGGGTTTAGGATATATGCCACAACAGACTCCTTGTGAGATTCACACTCACTCTCCCACTCATCATGAACCAAATCTAGAGGTTTCTTCACCCTATGCCCATACAGCAACTCAAAGGGTGAAAAACCTATGGATTCCTGGGGTACCTCTCTGTAAGCAAACAACAGATGGGGCAGATATTTGTCCCACTGTCTCTTAAACTGGTCTGCAAATGCCTGGAGCATAGTCTTTAATGTAGAGTTTAACCTTTTCACAAGATCATTAATCTGGGGGTGGTCTTTAGGTGCTTCACCCCACAGCACTCCCACAGACAAGCCAGTAGGTCTGACATGAAATTGGCACCTCTGTCAGTCAGTATTTCTCTTGGGAAACCTGCTAAAAATTTTTAGTAAAGCATTTGCCACCTTCTCTGCCTTGATGGAAGACACAGCCACTGCCTCAGGGTATCTAGTAGCATAATGTACTACCACTAAGATTTACTTCTTCCAGTGGAAATTAGAGTACTCCATAGCTACCCTCTGAAATGGCTCCCTTATCATAGGCAAAGGCATCAAAGGAACTTTAACCTTGTCTCCTGCCTTGCCTACTTTTTGGCACTGCTCACAGATCCTGCAGTACCCTGTTACATCCCTGGCAATCCCAGGCCAATAGAAGTTCTGCATAATATGCCTCCTGGTACACTTTATGCCCATATGACTTGCAAAAGAATGTCATGGGCTATGGCTAGAAGTGTCAGATGGTAGGCTCTGGGCACTACCGATTGCTGTATTACCTCACCTTCTAGCCTTCCCTCAGGGGTCCACTGTCTGTACACTAACCCTTTGTTCCAGTATACAGAATCCCCTTTTCCTTAAATCAGGCACCTCCCTAGCTACCCTCCTCAAGCCTCGTATTCTAGGGTCTGAGAGCTGAGCCTGTCTCAACTCTCTTTGTAACCCTTCCCAGCTCTCCTTCTACAGGAGGTCTGGTCTCTTCTGACAGCGGTACCTCAGTGTCAGCCTGAGTACTACTACTCACCTCTGCCCTTGCAGTCACTCTGTTCAAGGAAACAACAGTACCCACCAGCAGCTGTGGTTCACCTTCAGTCTCACTGCTATTGGGTAGCTCCCTTGCTAAAGTAGCCACATCATGAGTCCTGTTTTCAGGTGTGCAGTCTGTCTGGGTCCCTCCCAGGCTACCAGACACACATGCCTGTCTCCAAGCCTGACTGTGTGTCACTGCATGCACACAGGGTACTGCATTATCAAAATCATTCCCTATCAAGACTCGCTTGCTTCCTTTTCCACTCTCCCAGTCAAGGTGAACCCTAGCCAAAGGCATTTGGAATGGGATTCCTCCTAAAGTTCTGACTGGAGTGGACTGCCCATGGAAGTACTGCTTTTCTTTAATAACTGCAGGCTTCACAATGGTTATATCAGAAGCTGTTTCTTTCTTGGCAGTGGCCTGTTTTCCATCTACCAAGACTGGATATAAACTCTGCTGGTAGCTTGGTACCCCTGTTGTCTCCAGACAACTTACCACTGGCATACTGTTATTCTCACTTGCTGGTTCCCCCACCTTTTGCTCCTTACCTTGCCTCCATATACATCTATATGCTACATTGCCCCACTGGTTACATTTAAAGCATTTAACCCTTGATCCTGGCCATGTACTTGAACTAGTGGCTTCCCTTGTTACTGGCAGACTCTGTTGGGGTGGTTTAGGCTGTCCATCATGTGTTCCCTTATATCCATGTGCAGCACTGGGCATCTCTTTCCTGTATAGTGATACCCTTCTTGCTAGTTATAGGTCTCTTTTTTCCCAACTCATATGCAGCGTTGCATTCCCTGTCTGCCAACCAGATTCACATGTCATTAGGCAAAGTGCTAAATGATTGTTCCCTCACCAAAAGGTCTGCCAACTTTTCAAAAGTGGTGGCCTGACAACCTCTCACCCTCCTGTGAAAATAAATGCTTATTTCAGTGATCTAATCACATACATGTTCATCTGCTTTGCATCTATGCTCACAAAACTTTCTTTCTGTAAGCTTCAGGTGTTAACTTAAAACATCATAATAAATAGTGCTTAACTTGATCATGATCTAAACACTCATTATCAAACAATTTAGAAACAACAGTTACAGCTTTACCATGGAGTAAGGGGGTGAGGAACTGTACCCAGACCCCTGGTCAACATTGTACTGTTTGCCTACTGTTTCAAATAGATGAATAAAACTATCAAAATTATCACTTCCTTGGTACTGAGGGAGGTTTACTGACCTTTATTGCTTCTGGGGTACTGTTACTCCCTTCCCCATTACCTCCATTACCCTGGCAAAGAGTCAGCATTTCCTTTTTATGTTGCCTATGCCTCTCATTTTCTTCATCTTCCAAACACCACAGTCTCTCTGCTGATTCTACTTCAACCTCCAAACCCTGCAGTCTCTATGCTGATTCTAGTTACAAACATTTGGCCTTCAGTTCAAGTCTCTTTAACTCCAGATACATTTTTAAGTCCTTTGAGGAACAGTTGAACTGTCCTGTTTTGGAGAGCTGTACATCCCCAGTCCAGTCTGGTTGTCTTCTTGGTTGCTGGTCTGTGATGCAGCTGTGATTAAGGCTGCAATCATTTCCCCTTTAGTCAGGTTGGCATGCACCAGTCCTTTGGCTAGGCACATCGTCACCAACTGGTTCCTTGTCAGCTTGCCATAATCCTCTGCTGATATCCTTGTCTGCTCCCCCTGACTAACTAAGCTAACAAGTAAATAAATAAAACTCTGAATGTCTACCATGTGGCTGCTGAGAGTACACCTTTTTTAGTGACCACTGCTCACAGGCTACAGGAATTCAATATCCACACCACTGCTCAACAATGTGTGAGCATGTCATGATCTCACCACTGCCAACCAATTAAAATCTGACGCCCACCACTGCTGCCAATATGTGATAGGCCCTACTATGTATTGTTCCCATGCTAGGCCAGCAATCAAGGAGACTTAATCCTCACCACTGACACTGGAGTGGGACCTGGTCTTAGAATACAAATGGATACACTCAGTATTTCCAGATGCAGACCTCTCTGCATCAAGTACAATTTCCCTTAAGAGCACACAGAGAACACACTCACACCAGAGTTTTTATGTCGCTATATCTGTCTCCCTCACAAATAGGACTCCCCCACTGGTACAACTGTAGCCTTAGGCCCTCAGCTAAGTGTCCAAGCAAAGTTCTCCAGCACCCTCTCTGTAAATCCAGTGCTTTGTGTCCCTGCCTCAAGTAGTTGACACATACACACACACACACACACACACACACACACACACACACACACACACACACACACACACACACACACACACACACACACACACAGATTTGATTTTCACACACACACACACACACACACACACACACACACACACACACACTTGGGAAAGGCTGGCACATGTTTACCTGCAGTGCCCCCTTCTGCCCACAGTATTAGGTAGTTATCACTTCCATCAGACACTTTACAATCAGCTACTCTAAGGCCCCTAACAAAGGGTGTCCAATTATAGTGTGCAGTATTAATACTAGCACAAATGGTAGTAGTTCACCAACATGGCTAGGCCTTCTGGAGTGTACCACACAGTGTCACCAAATAAATATAAGTACTCTCAAAGGTTAGATACTCTCTACAAGAACCAGCCATGATAAACGTATTAAATATATTTAATAATAAATAATAAAAGTACATGAAAATACTGAACATATATTCACAGTAAACCACATAGTTCAAATCACAGAAAATATTGAAAAACATTGATGGACAGACTCATACAAGTAAAAAAAAAATATCTTAACTAAGCTTCATTTTATTCCTGACTAACTCTAAAAGAATTATACCATTCCCTAATAACTTACTTGGACAAGGCAAGATGAAATACGTGAGTAGTCTTTCTAGTCAAGCTCCCAAATAGAATACTCTGTCCTCTCAGATTATTCCCTGTAAAATACAATATACAAGATGACTTGAAGAATGACCTCATCTGGTCACCTGACTTTAGGTTCCCACAATATCTCCTTCTGAAGTTTGAGACAGGAGTTTAGCCAGCCTGTACAATACACATTTAGAACTTTTTTGGCAATGCCTGGAGCCAGAAACATTTACAACACTTCCCCCTTCTTTACAAAAGCTAACAGATAATGGCTGCTCTCAGACCCACCGTCTCCAGGCCTACTCAGCACTGTGGTGAGCCATTCAATGATTTTTAATGGCTCATTAACATTTCCCTTATTTTTATTTAAAATAAGCCAGCTGGTTAACCATTGCTGTGCCGGGTCTATATTAGATAATCGAACTTTCAAAAGTTTGCATGTCATATGGTTGATACCATGTGACCAAACTTTTAAAAGTTCGAAAATCTAATAATAATAAAAAAAAAAAAACTACACAAATAACCTACCTGAATGTTTTAAGGAGGGGGGGCAAGCTCCCCTGCACCCCCACCCCCCTGTTCTTTAAATATGCCAACTCTGAGACCGCACTACAGTGCAGAAAAGGGAAATCTTCCCATTCCGCTGTGTACAGAGATCTCCATTAAAATGTTCAAACTTTCAAAAATTCGATCAAATGGTGTTGACCATATGACAGTCGAACTTTTGAAAGTTCGATCATCCAATATAGAACCGTTGTGCCAGTGTCCAGGGAAGAAATACCACCAAAATGGAAAAAGGGTAGGGTCCTGGCATGGTTAGATGCCAGGCTGCTACATAGGACAACAAACCCAGGTACCACTCAGTGGTGTCTGATTTCATGAGCCAGTTGTTCCTCAAGTGGCTCATTGGGTGTGGCCTGACACTTCTGTGAATCTGCATACTTTGCCATATGAATCCACAAGTGTCACTGAGAGACCAAAGCAGATCCCACTGGCTCATGTTCAGAAGAGGAGCCTTAACCCTCCCACCCCTATCCCATGAGTTCTCCAGGTCACCTCCAACAAGAAGGCAGACCTGGTAATCACTGGTAAGCCAGCACAAGAGGTATTGCCTCACACATACTGAGGTGACTGTGGCCTTACCTTTTCCTCTTCCACAACTGGACTGTAGAAGGATGGTATGATGATAAAAAATGATGACACCCATGCTGCAAACACAATTACAGTTATATGGTGGATAGACACAGATTTTGTACACAACACATTTTCAGGACAGGTGATTCTGTTTTCTTTGACAATCATTTATGTTCGGATGTTGCTCCTTCATTGCATGAAAACAAATATGCACTCTTATGTATAGGTTTATAGGTTCATAGGTAGGTACCAGGCTATCGGCCCAAGGGCCTATGTAAGCCTAGCCAGCAAAGTTTCATAGCTTACGCCACCCAAGAAAGTTATTTTCCTGTGCCACTGTCAAGCAGAGACACAGAAGTGATCCCCGGGGTGTATTTCCTATTTCCCATCCACTTATCAAGAATTTTCTTGAAGAGTGCTAATGAAGAACTTTGTTTGACGTAGATGGGTAGCTTGTTCCAGAGTGTAGGAAGTCTCTGGGACAGGAATCTATCCCTCCAGCATGTCCTGTTTATTGTGGTGACAAGGTTTAGGTCCCTAGAGCATGTAGCTTGGAGGGATTGGGATTTATTTAGGTGTAGCATGTCCAACAGCTCTGGGTTTGACATAGCTTTATATGTTAGGCAGAGATCACCTCGGAGTAGGCGATATGCTATGGAGTGAAGCTGGAGTTTTTTGAGGCGGTCAGTGTAGGGCATTTGTTTGAGGCCAGTAATCCTCTTTGTGAGGTACTTCTGTGGACTTTCCAGCTGCTGCAGATGTCTTGTGAGGTACATTCCAAAAGGGGCGTTGTACTCTATAATGGGTCTAATGAGTGACGAGTAGAGGGGAATAATGACCTCTTTTTTCCTGGATGAGAACCCTTTTATGATGAGGTGTGCCATGTAGAAGGACTTCCTGACTACTGTGGTGATGTGACTATCAAAGGAGAGTCTACTGCCCACCTGGGTCCCAAGGTCTCTTATCACGCATTCGGTGTTAAGTAGATTGCTGCCTATGTGGTAATTCATGGGTACAGAGTTTTTACCAGATAAATGCACAACAGCTAATAGAAGAAGACAATAGTATAAAAAAAATTTCCAAATCATTTCAGGTTCTATATCCTGAAATTCTGCCTCTCACCAACAAAGCTATTCAGAAATGGACCACATCAGATCACTGTATCAGTCCTGGTACTGTTCAGCAGAATGAGTGATGACAGTAGCATCATTCACCATCCCATCATGCTCATAACGGGCATTCACCTTCTGCAGTGGGCCATTGCTCTAACCCAGTAGGTGGTCCCTAAAGCTCCTCTGCAGGCAGAACGGGAAACTCCTGCTTTCCTTGGTACACCATGTTGGGGCTCTGCATTCCACAGCACCTGAAGTAGTCATGGCCACTCTCTCCCTCAAGTCTGCTGAAAAAGTAAAATGATCATCCCATGCATATGGATGCATGGCGCTAAGAATGGATGTAGTGCTATACTCCAGTGTGATGGGTGTACACTTGTCATAGACACAAGCATAGTGATAACACTCATCTGAGAGAGGCAACATCTGGAAAAGTTTACCAAGTCAAAAGAATGAAATACTACTGCAGGCTGTCTGCATACATGGCATGAATATCTTGGGCAAAAATGCTACAGACAATCATTATAGGAACCAAATGTATTAGGGACTGGTGCAGGGTGTGGATAGTGTGATGAGTCAAAACAGGTCTCTACCACGAATTCTACAAAGAGTTTCTGATATGGTACTACAAAACAGGCCTCTACAAGTTCTACAAAGAGTTTCTGATATGGTACTCCAAAATAAGCCTCTACAACAAGTTCTACAAAGAATTTCTGGCATGGTACTCTAAAACAAGTCTTTACAACAAGTTCTACAAAATGTTTCTGATATGGTACTCCAAAATGGGTCTCTTCAACAAGTTCTACAAAGAGTTTCTGATATGATGCTCCTTGCAAATGAAAATGCATGGGGCATTCACCACCACTGAAGAGGCTCACTAAGGCTGAGGAGTTCATAGGTTGGTACTAGGCTATCGGCCCTAGGGCCTATACAAGCCTAGCCATAATAATTCCTGGCTATTTCTTCCCACACTATTTACTTCCCTGGACCCCTGTCTAGCAGGGCAACTGATGTGATCCCTGGGGTGAATTTCCTTTCTCCCATCCAGTCATCAAGGTTTCTTTTGAAGAGGGCCAAAGAGGTGCTCTGCTTGACATGTATGGGCAGTCTATTCCAAAGTCTGGGGAGTCTCTGGGTCAGGAACCTATCCCTCCAGCATGTTTTGTTTATTGTGATGACAAGGTTTAGATCCCTGGAGCGTGTGGCTCTGAGGGATTGGGATTTCTTTAAGTGTAGCATGTCCAACAGCTCTGGGTTTGACATGGCCTTGTATGTTAAGCAGAGATCGCCTCGGAGTAGACGATATGTGACAGAGTATAGCTGGAGTTTTTTAAGGTGGTCAGCATAGGGCATCTGCTTTCAGCCTGTGATTCTTTTAGTGAGGTATTTCTGCGGCCTTTCCAGTTGTTGCAGATGTCTTGAGAGGTACATACCAGATGGGGCATTGTATTCTATAATGGGTCTAATGAGGGATGAGTACAGTGGGACAATTACCTCTTTTTTTCTGGATGAAAAGCCCTTAGTGATGAGGTGGGCCACATAGAAAGATTTCCTGACTGTTGTGGCAATGTGGTACTGAAGGTGAGACCACTGTCCACCTGTGTCCCTAAATCTCTTATCACACTTTCAGTGTTTAGTGTACTGCCACTTATGTGGTAATTCATGGGTACATGTTTTTTCCCAAAGGGAATAACTATACATTTCTTGGCATTGAGCTTGAGTCCATGGCTCTGGCACCAAGCATCTGTTTCTGTAAGGCCCTTTTGTAGAGTATCGACATCATTTGGGGATTCAGTAATGGATCCCAGTTTGCAGTCATCTGCGAACTTTGTTAGCCAGAGTCCCTTAGTGTTGGCCTGTACTTCAGATAAGTAGATTCCAAACAAGAGAGGCCCCAGGACTGAACCCTGAGGTACTCCACTTGTCACTTGTCTGGAGCTGGATTTGGAGTCAGCTACTTTTACAGTGTGGGTTCTGTCAGTAAGCCAGCTGGCAACCCATCGAGTGACATAGGGATTAATGCCCAGTTTAGTAAGTTTATCTATGATTCCAGATGGCGGGATGGTGTCAAAGGCCTTGGCGAGGTCCAGATAGGCTGTGTGGACTGCCTTACCCTTGTCCACGGCTCTGGAGACTGATTTGAATAAGTCAGTCAGGTTCTGAGACAAGATCGGCCCTTCACGAACCCAAACTGGGTGGGGTCCAGTGTTTTAAGGTTGCCATTGTCTTTGTTTATAAGTTCCATGATAATATGTTCCATGGCCTTGCAGATCAGGCTTGTCAGACTGATGGGGCCGTAGTTCCCGGGATCCAAGGTGGATCCCCCCTTGTGGAGTGGGATAACTGTAGCTGTGCGCCACTCAGTGGGCATGAAGCCTGAGGTGAGGGTGTGATTAAACATGACACTTAGGTGAGGTGCCAGTTCATTTTGTAGTTCATGTAGTATACAGCCCGGGATTTCATCTGGTCCCATGGATGCTGTATTCTTAGCTTTGGAGAGTGTGTTTTTTACCTGTGTGGCCGTTATTACCAGAATTTGGAAATCTTCCGGTATTGAGATGGGCCATTTAGGGGGTGAGAGGGGGGTGAAGTTGGCACTGAATTGATCTGCCAGGATATTGGCAATATCCTTGGGATCAGTATATTTAATGCCATTCTGTTGTAGCTCAGAGCAGATCTGAGCATTGCCATTTAGATTCTTGACATAGTTATAGAATGCCTTGTGGTTGTCTTTGGAATCTTTAGCAATTTTATTTTCGTAACTAGCTTTGGAGGATTTTATGATTGATCTCAGCTTCTTACTGAGGCTGGTAAGGGAGTTTTTTGCATCCTGGGATTTTCCTCTTTTCAGTAACAGTTTCTTCCTTTTGTTGTAAAGTTTGTTTATGGCAGGGGACCACCAGATTGGCTTCCTTTTATTGGAGGAGAGCATCTTGGTTCTGTTTGGGATAGCACGATTCATGCATGAGTGGATGTGCTCATACAGTGCCTTGGTGTAGGACCCAGCAGTTGAACTTTCAGTTCCCTTCTGCATGGGTGTCATGAAGTTTGTAACTTCTGACTTGAGTAGCATGAAGTTGGCTTTGGAGAAGTTTTTTTATGGAGGTTTCCTTACTGGGGGGTGGGGGTGGGATGTGGATGTTAAGGGTGATTAGCTTATGGTCTGACCTGACCAATGAGGGGGTGACTATAGGTGTGGAGCATCGATTTCCTATGTTGGCAATGACCAGGTCTAGGATATTGCAGCCCCTGGTGGGACTATGGATTAGTTGATCCAGCGCATTGGAATTTATGAATTCCAAGAACCGTTGGGAAAAGGTGTTGGTACATGAGTAGTTTTCCCAGTTAATGGTAGGGTAGTTGAAATCACCCAGTATTAGGGTGTTTAGTTTTATATTAATATTTTCCAGTATGTTTAAAAATGTGTAGTGAGAATCTTGGGGCATGGTGGGGGATCTGTAGCAAGCTACAATTTGTATTGCAGTCTTACCTAGTCTAAGTTGCACCTGGAGAATTTCAGACACATTGTGTTGGACAACTAACCTGGTGGTGTGAATATCCTTGGTTAATACGGACACTCCTCCAACTTTAGTGTTTCGATCCTGGTTTAGTGGCCAAAAAGTGTGGTAAGTGTTGTAGCCTGGTATTGCAGGGTTGCTCTTTGGAGCCTTGAACCAGGTCTCAGTTACTGCACAGACATCGATGTTTTCCATTTTTAGGAGTGCCTCAAGAGAGTGCATTTTGAGGTTTAGACTTCTAGCATTGAGTAGCATTACCTTCAGATTTTGCATGCTTGTACCTGCGGTGGTGGTTTTATCCTTTGAACTTTGCCTAAAAAAGGCACTATAGGGGTGGCAAGAGCCTTTGCCAATAACCTGAATCCCAGGGGCGACAGGTGCAGACCATCTCTGGCAAAGCATTGTGGTCTGTCAATCATGTCATCCCAGGCAGACAGATAGTGGATCCCCTTTGAATGACACCAGAAGCTTAGCCAATTGTTGAAGTCAATCATTTTGTCCTTATATTGTGGTATCATTCTGGGTGAAGGCAGGATGCTACTCAGGGCTAGGGTCATATCTGCCTGGGCCACATGATCCAAGAGCTCTTCCATGTCTCTTTTCATGTTGTCCAGGGAGGTACGTCTCAAGTCATGCACTCCAACATAGACAATGACAGAGTCATATTTGTACTTGTTGTGGAGTGACTTGAGTGCATGAGTTATGTGACAGATCCTGGCACCCGACAGGCAGTTGACTGTAATTTTCTCCTTGTTCAGCCTGGTGAGTGGGACATCAGTGTGACTGACTATAGAGTCACCTATGACTAAAGTGTTAGGTACATTGTCTTGCCTTAGGGGCTGTTGCTGGTTGGCACACTGGTGTTGCGAGCTATGTGACACTTTGGTTGTGATTGGTGTTTGTTTGCGTTTCAGCTTCGGAGGTCTTTGTTGCTTGTGCAGGTTACAGTTAAGGGCCTCCGCATATGTGGATTTAGTGTTGCTATGTGTGGATGTCGGTGTGAGTTTAGAAGGGCTATGTGTTGCTTGAGGTGTAGTGCGGGTGTTAACCTTCTCCTCTTGACTGTCTAGCACAATCTTGGGTGGAGAGAGCTTTGCTTCCAGTTTGGCTATGTAAGTGCATCTCTCACAGGTTGTAGTGTTGGGTGATAGGAGGAGAGGGTTGTCTGTGTACATGAGGCAATTGCTGCGTTGCCCCAGTATGCCCAGATTCACCAGGTGGACAGGAGAAATCAATGGAAGCTGACTCTTGGACATGCCTGGTTTGGTGCTTTTTTTTTGAAAAGTACAGGAGCTGTTTTCCCTTACCTTAGCAAGGTACTTTGAAATTATAGACTGTTTAGTGCCTATGATTAATTTCTCCATATTAATAAGGAGAGTTGAGTGCTTGTATCAGTTTAAGGCTTCCTAGTGCTTTCCAGCAGGTATTAAAGCAAGTGCTAGTCATAGGGATGCTTAAAGGTAAGATGAAAAAAAAATGGTTTATCCTAAACTCTACAGTGTGCACTAGAGAAGTTAGATGTGAAAGTAGGTAACTTAAGTTTTACCTGTCTAAAAAGTTAAGTTTTAGTGGAGAGTCACTATTTTTAAAATAGCAAGATAGATTGAAAGGGGCTAATCACGTTTGTATTCCGGTACTATGGAATACAGTAGAATGGCCAATAAATTTAAATAGTTGAAGGGGGGGGGGTGATTTCACAAAATGATAATTTTGTGCTTACTCACACAAGCCAGTGAAAGCAGAGAGGAAATGAGATATATGGTTAATTTAACATAAGAGGCAGGCAACTAGAAAGACACCCCCTCAGTTCACTAATGATTAACCTTAAGTGACCTCTTCTGTCTTATGCACGAGTCCTTAATCGATCAGTTCTAATTTCTGCCTGACTCACAAGAGACAGAGATGTGGGGTCTTTTGTAGTTTTAATATGCAGTTAAAAGCAGAACACAAGCAAAACACAAGGTAAAGAAAACAAATCACAACACTCAAAATATAAAAAGGCAATAAATTAATACAAAATACAACAAATAAAAAGCAAACCAACCTTTCCCTCGCAGCAAAGTGTAGCAGAGTCTGGGTGAGCCTTTCCAGTAAAGCTCTGAAATGTTTTATTTTTACCCCTTAAATAGAAGGTTTAGTTCCTAGCTCCACCCCCTCAGTTCACAAATGATTAACCTTAAGTGACCTCTTCTGTCTTATGTATGAGTCCTTAATTGATCAGTTCTAATTTTTGCCTGACTCACAAGCGACAGAGCTGTGGGGTCTTTTGGAGTTTTAATATGCAGTTAAAAGCAGAACACAAGCAAAACACAAGGTAAAGAAAACAAATCACAGCACTCAAAATATAAAAAGGCAGTAAACTAATACAAAATACAACAAATAAAAAGCAAACCAACCTTTCCCTCACAACAAAGTGTAGCAGAGTCTGGGTGGGCCTTTCCAATAAAGTTTTTGATCTCATACTTGGGGTGGCCTGGGTGTGGGAACTGAGGGCACCAAACATTTATGTGTCAGTTGGGGAAGCACCAGGTTAGTAATGTCCATTACAGTAAAGCAGTATAGTGTAAATTACTTCACTGCAAGTTTGAAAGGAAGGACTGACCAATATGTACATACATATCTGTTCTTCCAGCCACCTCTGGTCTGCAAGTGCAAGAACCACCACAGCAAGGCATATCAGTCAACATATTCTATAGCTGTATTGTAATGTGTAGTACTATGCATTCCACAAGGCTTTGTGGACATATGTGTTTGGGCTGACACTGGTGTCATGTTTGTTCCTGCGTTTACAGAGTCCATGGGGGAGGGTCCAGCACAATAGGTCAACAGGTAAACATAGGACTGGTCTCAGAATGGTACATGTGGGTGATGATGATAGCAACATGTAAATGGCATAGTCCGATGGCACATTGGTACTGTCTGTGACACTACAGGTGAAGAGGTCACCCACATGCACCATTACACATGCCATTGGAGTAGTATAAGCTGAGTACACAGCCTAATCCAAGCATAAAATGAGCACAGAGCCTAATCCAGTCATAAACTGAGCACACAGGCTAATCAGGTATAATGGTCATCTTTTAACTGACAGTCCCTTATGGCTCTACCTATGTTCCCAGCACAGACAGCATCAGAAATGCACACCTCCTTTGAGGTGCAAATGCCTAATACAGGGGATAGAATTAGGGGGAGGTAGGCAGTGAAATGATTACAGGACCATTCTTGACATAGCTATACACTTGGCATTAACCACTGGATGTGCAAGTTAGTGATTCAGGCACAAATGGCTCTATCCACAACATTATAGAAATGGTGAGTGTGCTATGTGGCTTGCAGAATGATATACACCAACTTCGCAGCAACATGGAATATAAGGACAGGGAGCATAAAATGCTGCTGAGGTCCTTGATGACAAATGTTGTCTCCATAGGTGCCTCCATGAGATACATAGCAGCTGTCATGTGGTTTTCTTCCATAAATGTCTTCCATTTTCATGAACAGTTCTGGATGTGGGGAGATTAACCACAGACCATACCAAAACAGACAGACAATTGGTGAGACGGCATCACTGTTGCCTGTGGACCTACAGCCTGGCATCCCCTCTGGCTTAACACTTAGGATGCCTCATCTGGCCACATGTGCACATGCTCATAATTCTACCTCTTCTATATCACATGTGTGCCCACAGTCAGCTCCTCCAGTCATGGACTTTCACTATTTTATGAGTAGGGCTACTCATCAGGATTGACACACTGCATGTTCCATCAGGCTGAATGCTCACAGTCCTGTAGTTCTAAACTTTTCATGCCACAGACCACATCATTTCCAAGCACTGTAAGCCAACACAGGGGATACCACCAATGGTTGCATCCTGGCAGCTTGACCCATCACTGAAGGATGTGATAGCTGACTCCCTGCAAACTCCCAGCAAACATGACTACTCTGTTCACCTCTCATGATCCTGTCTCCATCTCATAGCATTGCAGTCACCTATTACTGTATACTCCCACCACTCTGAAAGTGATAATAACTGTACCTTGCTCACCTCCTAACCTGTGTGAGTATGGAGATGTCTGATGCAAAGCAGGGCCAGTCCATGCTCTGCCCTGCATAGCCTAGATGTGATAATACACACATTATTTTTATAACTGTTGTTTGCATCATGGCCCATTGTTGTGGATCAGAATCCACTGCCTTGCCAGTACTACACTCTACTGTAGTCACCTTGCCTTGACAGTGGTACTACTGCTGTATTTCCTCCCCTTGCTCTCCACCATGCCCTTCTGTTGCTGATAGAACTAGTTTGAAAGGCCCTGCTAAAATGTTCACCTTGCATTCCCTTTGTTTGTGCAATGTAGTGTTGTGTAGCATGGTTCCTGTAATAAAAAATCTAACTGCAGATGTTTGGATTGGATTGTAGTGCCCCTCTTGGCATGCATAGACAATAGAAGCATACTGCTGTAGGCCAAACACAAACTCCAGTATATTTATGTTTAGACTTGTGCTGTGTTGTAGGCCATTCCCTGCAGTGTTTGGGATTTGCTATTGGGGTCATCAACAAATCTATGCAGCATATTCAGCATTGCCTGGGACATGCAGTAAACCACACAATATATGTGACCTACTCCTTGCTTGCATAGTACCTGTGTGTATAGATCTGTCTGTATAGCATGTGTATGCATGACGACCAGCCAGGTAAACCTGTGGGAATTCCCCTCACAGGAACCTTTGCTATGGGTCAGATGTGTGCCAAATGTGTGAATCATGGGAGCTGCTTGGGTGGTACATAGACAGGCATGCATTACAGACCATCTGACACTTCAGAGAGTAGAAGTCCTTCTTGTTGAAGTATCACAGGCCCTTTGGACTTGGTGGAGCCTTAGTGACAGTACCTGTGCATTGTTGTAAAATGATATGGTGCTAGTTCTCTTCTCTGCAGATCTGAGGAAGTAGGTATACATCCCTACATGCTGTAGCATAATTTGGAGCGGGTTTAGGATTTAAGAGGTGGATTCCTGTAATATCCCTAATGTATCCTTGTAAGTTGCTGAATGTTTCCCCTGTAATGAAGTTGTTTAAAGATCCACATGCCTGAGTATCCACAGTAATGGGCATACCATGCATACTCCTTAATTCCGCTTGTGGGATATGGTGTGATCAGGCGCCTTATAGTCTCCTTGTCTACATGGGAATGGTCCACAGTCTGCAGTTCTGTCATGCACTGGCTATACCTCTTTCTTTAACATGAATAGCCACAAAGCTCAACATTGTGAGCCCTGATTTGGTGTGGGTTGATAACACATGCTGTTGACCTACTACTGATGCTAATTCTAGGGTAGTTCCCTTCACATATACCATGAATCTCTGGGTTTAAAACTGATAAGCACCATGGTGCTGCTCACCTGTTGTATACATTTCTGAATTTGTTCTCCAGTTTGGGTGATGTTATTTGGATATTAAATGTCATATTCTGTACTTGTTAGTATGATCTCCATACCAGGCTATTTTGCTTCTTGTGTGATGCCACTGTCTGCCCCTTAGAATCACCCACACCCTATGCATTACTGCTACCCACCCTAATTTGCATTGTGTAATGTGCTCAACATCAATGACTCTCAGCTACAGCTCACTTCTTTTGTAAGGAAACAGCCTTTTACACAAACTTTTCTATAAAATATTACTTATGTTTAAACAAAGAAGGAGCTTTTAGCTAGTGCTAAAGCTATGAAAATAATTTGCTGAAAGACACATTTAGCAAATCTTAGAATCATAGCATCATAAAATGTAACAAGGCAATTGGGCCCAGTGGCCATTTACTCCTTGCCAGTCCCTACCCTTAGACTTTACCTCAGGTTCATAGGTGTGTACTAGGCTAACAACCACTGGGGCCTTTTTAAGCTTTGCCAGGCATCTCAAATCTCTGGTAAGTTCTGGTACACTTGATAAGTGTTAGCAGTGACATGGGAGATTAAGCATTTATAATTAGGGGCCTGAGAGATAATACATTTACAGGCTGCCTGCATTCATTTGAGACATAGGTGCCAAACCAGGGATGAATTTCCTGTTCCCTATCTAATTCTCCAAGTTACACTTGAATTGGGTTAGGGAGGAATTCTGCTTCACATGGATGGTGAGCCTGTTTCAGATAAGGAGTAGTTTTTGGGATGCATACCCCTCTCTTCAGCAGATCCTATTTATATCACAGGAAGGGTTATGCCTTTATAATGGGTAATTATGGTGCTATTTGTTTTGCAGACATGAGGGAGGGCCACCATGGTTGGGTCTGACAATGCCTTGTATGCCAGGTATAAATCTTCCCTCAACAGCCTGTAGGAGACAGAACACATGGATAGGGCTTTGATGTGGTCTACACAGGACATGTTACTTACACATTGTATTCCTTTTGTGAGGAACCTCTGTGGATGTTCCATTTGTTGGATGTGCCTGGTTAGGTACATATCAAAGGAGGCATTACACTCAGTGATAGGTCTGATGAATGCTGAATACAGTGGAACAATGACCTCCTTGGACTTAGATACCATACCTTTGTTTATAAATTGCAAAACATAGAATGGTTTCCTTACTACTGTAGATACATGATGGTCAAAGACTACATTACTGTCTACATGTGTCCCCAAGTCCCTGACTACTGGGTCAACTCTTAGGGGTGTGGTTGCCAATAGGATAATCACCATTGGGTGGCTGACCAATGGATACTATTATGCATTTCTTGGCATGTAGTTTTAGTCCATGGCTTTGGCACAAATTATTTTTTTGTGTCAGCCCTTCTTGGAGAACATTAGTGCTGATGGGAGATTCTATCTCTACTCCTAATTTGCAATTGTCTGCAAATTTGGTTAGCCAGAGGCCCTTGATGTTGGCCTTGACTTCAGAAAAGCAGATTCTAAAAAGGAGCTGTCCCAGGACTGATCCCTAATGGACTCTGCTTGTGAATAGACTCTTTGTAGAGGTTGACTACCCAGTCCTAACTTCCTAGGTCCTGCCTATGAGCCAGCTGGCCATCCACTGAGTGACATAAGAGTTTATACCTAACCTCTTGAGTTTGTCAACAATGCCTGCGTGGGGTATTGTGCTAAATGCCTTGGCCAGGTCAATGTGGGCAGTGTGAACCATTTTTCTTTCATCCATTGCTTTGGGACACTCAAAAAGAAGTTCTCCAGGTTGAGTAGGCATGACTTGCCCTTGACAAAATCAAACTTGGTTGGGTTCAATGTCTGTAAGTTTCCTAAGTCATTACTGATCATTTCCAAGATAATTATTTCCATGGCTTTGCATACGAGACTAGAAAGACTTATGGTCTGTAGTTTCCAGGGTCTGTAGATGTTCATAGGTTCATAGGTATGTACTAGGCTAATGGCACTGGGGCCTTTACAAGCCTAGCCATAGGATTACCGTGGTATAATGCCACCTGACCTTAGTTCCCGGTGCATCTGTCAAGCAGAGCCACTGGAGTTATCCCTGGGGTGAATTTTCTGTTTCCCATCCACTCATCAATATTTCTCTTGAAGAGGGTCAGCGAGGTGCTCTGCTTGACTTGTATGGGAAGTCTGTTCAATAGCATGGGCAGTCTCTGGGTTATGAACCTGTCCCTCCAGCATGTTCTGTTAATTGTGGTAGAGAGGTTGAGGTCTCTGGAGCATGTGGTGTGCAGGGATTGGGATTTCTTTAGATGTAGCATTTCTAACAGAGCTGGGTCGGACATGGTTTTGTAAGTCAAGCTGCAATCGTCTCTAAGTAGGTGATATGATACAGAGAATAGTTGGAGTTTTTTGAGTTTGTCCATATAGGACAAGTGTTTAAGGCTTAGGATCCTCTTTGTGAGGTACTTTTGTGGCCTCGCCAGTTGTTGCAGGTGTTTCTAGTGAGGTACATGCCAGATATGGCATTGTACTTGATGACTGGCCTAATGAGGGAAGAGTAGAGGGAGACAATGACCTCTTTCTTCCTGGATGCAAAACCCTTGGTAATGAGATGTGCCACACAGAAGGACTTCCTGACCACAGTGGCAATGTGGTGATCAAAAGAGAGGTTGCTGTCATCCTGTGTTCTCAGATCTCTTATAACACCTTCTGTGTTCAGTGGACTATCATTAATGTGGTAATTCATGGGAACTGGGTTTTTCCCAAAGGGGGTGATGACACATTTTTTGACATTGAGATTAACGCCATGGTTCTGACACCAGTCGTTGGTCTCAGTGAGGCCATTCTGTAGGATGTCAACATCACTTGGGGAGTTAATAATAGCTCCCAACTTGCAATCGTCTGTGAACTTTGTCAGCCAGAGTCCCTGGCCTGGACTTCAGAGAAGTAAATACCAAACAGGAGAGGACCCAGGGCCGAACCCTGTGGGACTCCACTCATGACTATTCGGCAGTCTGACTTGGAGTCAGCTACTTTCACACTGTGGGTTCTATCTGTGAGCCAGTTTGCAACCTACCTAGTGATATAGGGGTTGATGCCAAGCTTAGTGAGATTTTCTATGATTCCTGAGTGGGGAATGATATCAAAAGCCTTGGCCAGATCAAGGTAGGCTGTATGAATCACCTTGCCTTCATCCACAGCTCTGGTGACTGACTCAAAGAAGTCAACTAAGTTGAGCAGGCATGATCTACCATTCACAAAACCAAACTGTGTGGGATGAAGAGTTTGGAGATTCTCTATATCCTTGTTTATTAGGTCCATGATGATGCGTTCCGTAGCTTTGCATATCAGACTCGTCAGACTAATGGGGCGATAGTTCCCAGGGTCTGTAGTCGCTCCTCCTTTGTGGAGAGGAGTGACTGTAGCAGTGCGCCATTTGGTAGGGAGAAAGCCTGAGGTGAGGCTGTGATTGAACAGGGCACACAGGTGTGGTGCCAGTTCACTCTGTAGTTCATGTAGAACACAACCAGGGATATTGCCAGGTCCCATAGAAGCTGTATTCTTGGCCTCTGACAGTGCTGTTTTAACCTGTGCAGCAGTAATACTGGGTGCCTGGCAATCTACTAGTATTGTGATTGGTTCTTTGGGGGAGAGAGGGGTAAAGTTGGCACTAAATCTGTCGGCTAGTATACTGGCAATATCTGTTGGCTTGGTATAGGAGGTACCATTGCACAGCAGCTCAGAGCAAATCTGGGTATTGTCGTGAAGATTGTTTACATAACTATAGAAGGCCTTGTGGTTGTCTTTACTATCTGCTGCAATTCTGTTTTCATAGCTAACTTTAGAGGATTTAATGAGGGATCTCAACTTTTTGTTGAGGCTGACAAGGGAGTTTTTCTAGTCTTGGGACTTCACCTTATTCTGCATCAGTTTCCTCCTTCTTTTATAGAGTTTGTTTATGGCAGGGGACCACCAGATTGGCTTCCTTTTTTTGGAGGAGATCATCTTGGTTCTATTGGGTATGGTGAGAGACATGCATTTGTGTACGTGTTCGTACAGTGCATTGGTGTATGATTCTGCGGTCATGCAACTATTCTCCATTTGCATGGGTGCCGTGACTAGCCACCTCTGTTTTTAGAAGCCCAAAGTTAACTTTGGAGAAGTTTTTCATGGTGGTTACCTTTGCAGGGTGGGGGTGGGTGGGAGGGATGTGGTTTCCAAGGTGATTAGTTTGTGGTCGGATCTAACCAAGGAGGAGCTGACTATTGGTGTAGAGCAACGGTCACCCATGTTCATAGGTTCATAGGTTCATAGGTAGGTATTAGGCTATTGGCCCAATGGGCTAAGTAAGCCTAGCCAACAAGGTTCCATGGCTTACACCACCCAAGAAAGTTAATTTCCTGTGCCCCTGTCAAACAGAGCCACAGAAGTGATCCCCAGGGTGTATTTCCTATTTCCCATCCACTCATCAAGATTTTTCTTGAAGAGTGCTAATGAAGAACTAGATGGGTAGCTTGTTCCAGATTATAGGAAGTCTCTGGGACAGGAATCTATCCCTCCAGCATGTTCTGTTTATTGTGGTGACAAGGTTTAGGTCCCTAGAGCATGTAGCTCAGAGGGATTGGGATTTCTTTAGGTGTAGCATGTCCAACAGCTCTGGGTTTAACATAGCTTTATATGTTAGGCAGAGATCCCCTCGGAGTAGGCGATATGCTACAGAGTAAAGCTGGAGTTTTTTGAGATGATCAGTGTAGGGCATTTGTTTGAAGCCAGTAATCCTCTTTGTGAGGTACTTCTGTGGCCTTTCCAGCTGCTGCAGATGTTTTATGAGGTACATTCCAAAAGGGGCGTTGCACTCTATAATGGGTCTAATGAGTGCCGAGTAGTGGTGAACAATCATCTCTTTTTTTCCTGGATGACAACCCTTTTGTGATGAGGTGTGCTATATAAAAGGATTTCTTGACTATGTGGCGATTTGATTATCAAAGGAGAGACTACTGTCCACCTGGGTCCCAAGGTCTCTTATCACACATTCCGCATTAAGTCGACTACTGTTTATGTAGTAGTTCATGGGTACAGAGTTTTTACCAAAGGTGATGACAATGCACTTTTTGGCATTGAGCTTGAGGCCATGCCTCTGACACCAGGCATCTGTCTCAGTGAAGCCCTTCTGTAGGATGTCCACATCATTTGGGCACTCGACTATGGCTCCTAGTTTGCAGTCATCTTAGTAATGACCAGGTCAAGGATGTTGCTACCTCTAGTGGGGCTAAGAACGAGATGGTCCAGGGCATTGGAATTAATGAACTCCAGGAAACGTTGGGCAAGTGTATTAGTACATGAGTAGTTTACCCAGTTAATGGAGGTGTAGTTGAAGTCATCTAGTAAGACAGTGTTAGGTTGGACCCTAATATTCTCCAGGGTGCTTAGGAACATGGAGTGTGAGTCTTGGGACATGGTTGGGGGCCTATAGCAGGCTACGACCTAAATCTCTGTCTTACCCAATGTTAGCTGCACCTGAAGTATCTCTGATGCGTTATGTTGGGTTAGCAGTCTGGAGGTGTGTGCATCCTTTATGAATATGGAAACACCACCGCCTTTGGAGCTTCGGTCCAAGTTCTGGGGCCGAAAGATGTGGAATGAGTTATAGTCTGGCAGTGCAGGGGTGCTTTCTTCTGCCTTGAACCAGGTCTCTGTTACAGCACAAATGTTGATGTTCTCCACTTTAAGGAGTGCTTCAAGTGAGTGCATTCTGAGATTTAGACTTCTAGCATTGAGCAGCATGACCCTCAGATTGCATTTGTTTGTAGCTGTTACAGTGGTGATTTGGTCTTTAGAAAACTGCCTAAAAAAGGCACTATAGGGATTGCAAGAGCCTTGGCCAGTATCCGGAAGCCCAGGGGTGACAGATGCAGGCTATCTCTGACAAAGCATCGAGGTGTGTCAATCATGTCATCCCAGGCAGACAGATACTGGATCCCCTTAGAATGACACCAGAAACTTAGTCAATTGTTGAAATCAATCATTTTCTGCTCTTACTGTGAGTACCTCCTTTTTATGGAGGGATGATGGTTGCTGTTCTCCATTCATGAGGCACAAAGCCTGTTTGGAGGCTAATAAAAATAATGATTTCAGATGGCCTGATAGATCATGTTTCATGCTATTTAGAAGTCAGTCTGAAATATTTACTGAGGCCATGAAATGCAGTATTCTTGGCCTTAGAGAGAGCATTGAGAACCTGTTCCCTAGTGATAGCAGGGGGAGAAATATTTGATGGTATTTCTTGAGGGGAGATTGTGGGAGAGAGAGGGGTAACATTAGAGATGACATTTTCTTCCACTAGCTTTGCTATATCTTCTGTCTTAGTATAGGTGGCTCCATTAAAAATCAGCTCTGCATAGAATTATGTATTGCCTTTGAAGTTGCGGACATAGCTAAAGAATGCCTGGGAGGCTACATTTACCGCAAAATTGGCTTTGGTAGACTTCGTCTTCTGAGTTGTTTGTTTAGTTTGCTGAGAGTGCTTTTATTCTGCTGGGTGCTCCACTTCCTAATTTTGCCATGATTTTCTTCCTTCTGTTATAGCGGTTATTGATGTTGTGATTCCACCAGGGTGGCTTGTTTTCTGAGTTAGTTCTGTACTTATTCCTGGTGAATATAGCTGCCTGTATGTGGCTATTAACATGCTCGTACAAGGTTTCTATGAACAGTTCCTTGCAGGTAGAAGTGTTCTCAGTGTTTAAGAGGGCTGGAAATGTTTCCAGGTTATCACTTAATAGTATGAGGTTAGCCATAGAGTAGTTCCTGAACATTCCAGAGTTGGCTGGATTCCAGGTTTTATTTTTACTGCAAAGGAGGCCATTTTGTGGTCTGACCTTACCAGAGAGAACATCACACTAGAGGGTATGCAGTGCTGTCCCATATTAGTGACTACCAGATCCAGTATGTTTGGATCCATGATCAGTGTATTCACAGTCTAGTCTAGGGAGATGTGCTTACAAACCCAGGAATCTCTGTGCCTGCAAGTTTGGTGTCATATATGATTCCCAGTTAACAATGGAGTAATTAAGGTCACCCATGAATATGGAATTGGATTGGATGGTGAATGTTTCCAGTAAGTTTAATACATGTTATGGGTTTCCTGTGTCATAGAGTGGGACCTATAGCTTGCAAGGAAGTGGTATGGGATTTTGCCTATGGTGATTTGAACATGGAGAAGTTCAAGTGAATTGTCCTGTTTGACCAGCCTTAAGGTATGCTTATTTTTTATGTAAATTGAGACACCTACACCTTTAGTTCCTGCCTGTGTAGTAGCTGGTCTAAATGTGTGGAAGACATTATAGTCTTGTACTTCCTGGGTGCTCTCCATGGCTTTAAACCATGTCTCAGTGACTGCACAGACGTTAGAATTCTCTTGGGTAAGGAGAGCTTGTACAGGGTGGAGTTTCTTGTTTAGACTCCTAGCATTGAGCAGTAACAACTTTAGATGTTCTTGGTTTTAATTTGCTATGTTGGAAACATTTTCAGTTTGCCATTGTTTAAAGAGGTAGTATGTGGTAGGACAATGTTTAAGCTAATATTTAAAACCTAGAGGGGAGAGGTACAGACCATGCCTGGCAAAGCAGTGTCATCTTTGACCATCTTCTTCCATGCTGACAGATATTGTATCGCCTTAGAATGACACCAGAAACTAAGCCAATTATTAAAGTCAGCCATCTTCTGTTCATATTGTGGTGTCACCTTTGGCGAACATAAAATGCTGCTGAATGCTTGGCTCATAGCCTGGGGCACATATTCCAAGAGCTCCACAAGGTCTCTCTTCGTATAGTCTAGGGAAGTATGTCTCAGGTCATTTACACCCACATGGACTATGACAGAGTCATACTGGTACTTGTGGTCCAATGGCCTTAGTGTGTGCATAAAGTGCTGGATCCTGACCTCTGATAAGCAACTGACCATGATTTTTTCTGTACTCAGCCTGGTGAGAGGGACATCAGTGTTTCACACAATGCAGCCTCCAATGACCAGAATGTTGGATTGTGTGGTGGTTTGCCTTATGGGATTAGAAGTAGAAGCTCCATGAGATGAGGCTGTATACATTAATGTGGGTGTTGTTTTGAAAGATTGCATTCAGGGCTGCTGAGGGCATTTGTTATGTGTACTTTGTCCAGGATGTCTTTGGGGTTTTTAGTAATGTTACATTTAAGTGCCTCCGCATATGTAGGTCTACATGTCTGCTTTGTACTGTGTGGAATGGGTGCAGCATGTGTACTACTGACAACCCGACTGACATTCGGAGTGCTTTTATGTGATGGCTTTGCCTCCAGTGACATTGTGCAAATACATCTCTCACACACGTTATCAGTTTGTTTGAGAAATAGCTAGTTTATAGTAAATATAAGGCAATTTCTGCATTGCCTCAGGATGCCTATATCCAACAAACTGGTAACGGAGATAGTGGAAAAGTTCATATCCATGGCAAGAGGCCCTTTTTTACTGATTAGATGGTTGTAGTAAGAATATAAAGTACAGTAAAGTCAAGAATATCTGGTTTGCAGCTCTGGGGGGGCAGAGCTTGTTACTGCAAACTAATTGTCCTTTGTGTAACTAGGCAATGGTGAAATTTCAAGAAAGCTTTTACTGGAAAACAATGTCAACTCAAGGTGCCTGTGTCTATACAGCGCACTGCCAAACACTCGAAGGGAAACTTTTAAAAGCAGAGTCTGTTGATTTATGGATGAAGTTTTTAGGGAGATTTTCTGAAGTTAGGTTAGATAATAATAAGTCATGCAGTACTTACTGAAAAGAAAAAAGAATTAGCTTTTTCAAAAATGATTAATAATGGGGATTCATCAAATTGGCTACTACCTAGATACTACTATTAGTGCCAATCTCACCACAGCTTCACCCTGTGGGAATGCAATGCCCCTTTCTTCTCCTGTCACCAGAGGCAAAACAGTATCACCAATCCCAAGCTGCGAGCAGGCCACAGGCTGTTTGGTGATCAACAGTCTTGTCCAGGATGATGGAGGCATCTGTAGGCTTGTTGCAGCCTTTTCCTGGCAGAGGTCTTGAATAGCAACCAGACCAATCAGAAAGGTCCTACATAGACACTCACTGCCCAGTCAGAACAGTCAGGAATCTATGCTCTCTGCTCTTTCTCTCAACAGGAGCAAAATAGAAGCAAAGATACCAAGCACCTATAAAGCAGTTATCAGATCAAACTTTCTGGTGATTAGCTATCTCCAGGAAATAATCTCCTTATGTTCCCAGGCTCCTACTTGGCTTGGACATCTGTGACTACAAGACTTGGATTGCTTTTAAAACCATCTGAACCTACAAAGTTGATATGAATATATTTTTGTAGTTGCTCTGTCTCAGTACTATTTAACACTTCTGTGCTGCATTTATTGATTTTGCTGAATTTATCACTGTTTTTCATCCTGCACTTGTTAAAGAGATACCATCCATTTGTTCCTGTACTGCTCTTAGGTTGTTAACAGTTTCTAATATTCCCTAACCTCTTCTCGTACTGCAAAAGCTGTTCTGAATTTGCCAAAGTTCTCCGGAGTCTGGCAAAATATTCTCTTACTTTGTGCACTTTTTTTCTGTATTTTGTTGAACATTTCTCACGGTTAGTGAACTTATTTCCAAGGATTCCTAATACTGCATGAATTATGTAAAGCATGTGTTACTGTACTTGAGCTCAAAACCAGTTCATTTTACATTAAGTGGCTCTTTTGCATTCTGGTGGGAGCACAGCTGAATTCAACCCATCTAAGTGAGAAACTGCTGGTTTAAAGTTTATTGTGCTTTTATCTGATTGGCCTGTGGGATTAACTGTATAAATGTTTTTCATCCTGCTGGCATAAAAGCCTTGCACAAACGCAGTTCCCCTTGCCTTGTATATAAGCAAACCTTTCCAGTGTAAAAAACACGCTCCATAATCTCCCACTGTTCACAGCTGCTCGAAGAGCTGCCAGTTTGTGCAGAGAGCAATACTAGTGCAGGTCATCTTACAGGAGCTGCTCAATGTTTGGCAACTTTTGCCAGAGGTCTGGAGAGATTCTATTGAAATTCAAAGCATCCACTGCTAAAATTGAAAAAATAAGTACTTGTGAGTTTTATTTGCACATTGCTGACTGTATTTTATCATTTTGATGCCTTATTTTGCTCATATTTACTGTATTTTTCTGCTCTTTAAAAAAGTTGTTCTGTAGTTTTAAGTAGCTAGTACATAGCATAGACTAGATTCAGATCTGCTGAATCTAGACTGTATTGTTACACTTGAGCACTATTCAAACCATCTTACATTAGGAGGGCCCTGTCTACACCCTTGTGGCAGAAGTGTGTAGTCTGAGCCTCATCTCATTTGGAGTTTACTGGAGGAAAGCTCAATGTGTGTTCTTTCCCATTGGCAGTTTAGCTTAAAAGTGTTTAATTTCACCTGTATTTAAGCCTTGCATTTGCGCATAGCTGCTCACTGCTTAACGGGGTTCAGTGGTGCCCTGTATAGAAACAAACATCTTGAAAGACAATTTTCTTGTAGACTTCTGTTAGTGAACCCTCCCAAGCCTCTCTGCTGCATTGTGGGAAACTCAACTGAGCACTGAGAATCATTGCCATAGTTTTCACCCCTAGCTTTCAATAGAATAACCCCCTTTGTTAATCCTAGAGCAAAATCTGGTCAAACTAGCCCAATTCCCAATAGCAGTTAAGGTAAAAACATTCTATAATGGATGGCCAGTTTTCAACCATTTCTCCAGCCAGCCTGATTGATATGGGCATCCTGAGGCAATGTAGTAATTGCCTCATGTATACTTGCATCCACTTACTCCTAAAACAAATACAATATGTGAGAGATGTATTTAAACTCTGAATTTGGAATCAGTTCTGTCACATAACAACAAAGTGGACATCAAATAGGTTGTCAGTACACACACATCACATTTCACAGAAAACAAGGTCACAACACATAAACCCACATATGCAGAGGTACTCAACAGAAGCCTACTAAAAGATCAGAGACCTCCCAAGTGCAAAGCACTTGGACACACTGCAAAGCAAATAGAATGTGCTACACATAACAGCACACACCAGTGTCTCAGCAAATAAGTCCGTAAGGCAAAACACCTCAAAACCAAATATCCTGGTCATAGGCAACTCCATAGTGAGACACTGATATCTCCTCCACCAGGCTGGACAAGGAGAAGGTCACAGTCAGCTGCCTGTCAGGTGCAAGGATCTGTCAAATCACGTATGCACTGAAGTCACTACACAACAATTACCGCTATGGCTTTCTCATAGTACATGTTGGGATGAATGCCTTGAGACGTACCTCTCTGGACTAAATGAAGAGAGACATGACTGAATTCTCAGATTATATGTCCCAGAGAGGTATATCTCTAGCCCTAAGCAGCATTCTACCTTCACCCAGGATGATGCCACAATATAGACAAAAAATGACTGACTTCAGCAATTGGCTTAGCTTCTGCTGTTGATCCAGAGGGATCCAGTATCTGTCAGCCTGGGAAGACATGTCTGACAGACTATACTGCTTTGCCAGATATGGTCTTCACCTGTCTCCTTTGGGTTTCTGATGCTGGCAAATGTGCTTGCCTTCCCTATAGTGCCTTTTTTAGGCAATTTCAAAACAACAACATTTTTAATGTAAAAAAAATCCACTCAAGACAAACTCAAGGTTATGCTGCTTAAGGCTAGGAGCCTAAACAAGAAACTACACTCCCTGGAAGCAGTTCTCACCTTGGAAGATGCTGATATCTCTGCACTCACTGAGACATGGTTCAAGGTCTTAGAAAGCAGCCCAGTCATGCAAGGCTACAATGCCTTTCACATGTTCATACCCCAAAATGAAAATAAATGCAGATATGGTTTGATACTATAGATTGTGTAGATTTAATAGAGGGTAAATATCTCTTTGTAACTTTGGATATAATGTCACTCTTTACTGTGATTCTAATGAGTACGGCATTGATGCTTTAAGGGATTTTTTGAATAGTAAGCAGGCACTGTGCTCTAGAAGTATAGAAAATATATGTTTGCTGCTTGATTTGGTTTTAACTAAGAATGCATTCCTCTTCAACAATGAACCTTATTTGCAATTGATGGGGGTGGCAATGGGTACATCCACCACAAATACTTATGCCAATCTTGTACTCCATCAGTGGGAAAGTAAATATGTATGTAGTGATTTGAACGTCCTTAACAAAAAAGTTTGCTTGTATCAGCATTTAGTGGATGACTGCTTTATTATATGGAAAGACACAAGTGAAGAACTAAACAGTTATGTGGACTATCTGAATAGTATGACTGAATTTCTAAGATTTAAAGCAGAATCTTCTAGGAGCAACATTGTATTCGAGGATGTTTATATAGTGGCAAAATAAGGCAATATAGAGACTAGTATACATGAAAAGGCAGTACATGCTAGGAGGTACATAGATAGACATAGTATGCATGCCCCTCATGTATTTAATGGAATAATGAGGGCACAATTGGCAGAGCTAGTAGGTTAAACACAGAAGAGCACGTTCAAAGGTTCATAGGTAGGTACTCGGCTATCTGCCCAAAGGCATTTATCAGCCTAGCTGGAATGTGTTGGCTTTCGCTGCCCCCTTAGGTTAGTTCCCTGTGCCTCTGTCCAGCAGAGCCATTAAAGTGATTCCGGGGTAAACTTTCTGTTTCCCATCCACTAGTCAAGGTTTCTCTTGAAGAGGGTTAGCAAAGAGCTTTGCCTGATGTAGATTGGAATCTTGTTCCAGAGCATGGGAAATCTCTGGGACAGGAATCTATCCCTCCAGCACGTCCAATTTATTGTTATGGTGAGGTTTAGATCCCTAGAGCATATGGCTCAAGGGGATATGGTTTTCTTTAGGTGGAGCATGTCCATTAATTCTGAATTGGACATGGCCTTGTATGTCAGGCAGTGATCACTTCTGAGTAGGCGGTATGCAACTGGGTACACCTGGAGTTTCTTCAGTCGAGCTGCATAGGGCATCTGTTTGAGGCCAGTGATCCTCTTGGTGAGGTACCTCTGTGGTTTTTCCAGCTGTCACAGGTGTCTTGTAAGGTACATCCTAAATGGGGAATTGTACTCTATGATGGCTCTGATGAGTGATGCGTAGAGGGGCACAATGACCTCTTTTGATCTGGATGCAAACCCTTTTGTGATTAGGTGGGCCACTTAGAAGGATTTTCTAACCACTTTGGCAATATGATTATCAAAGGATAGGTTACTCTCTACTTGGGTCCCCAGATCCCTTATTACATCTTCTGTATTTAGGGGGCTACCACCTATGTTGTAGTTTATGGGTACTTTGTATTTTCCAAAGGGGATGACTATGCACTTTTTGGCATTTAGCTTGAGGCCATGGTTTTGACAGCTAGGTATCTGTCTCAGACCCTTTTGGAGGATGTCTGTGTCAGCCAGAGAGTCAATTATAGCCCCTAGTTTGCAGTCGTCTGCGAACTTGGTCAGCCATTGTCCTCCTGTGCTAGCCTGTGTCTCTGATAAGTATATGCCGAACAGGAGGGGTCCTAGGACTGAGCCCTGTGGAACACCATGTGTAACCGGTTTAGAGTAAGACCTAGCTCCCGCAACTCTTACCATGTGGGTTCCGTCAGTGAGCCAGTTGGCAACCCATCTCATGATGTCAGGGTTTATGTTCAGGCTGGTGAGCTTGTATATAATACCAGAATGGGAAATGGTGTTGAAGACCTTTGCGAGGTCTAGGTAGGCTGTGTGGACCACCTTTCCCTCATCAATAGCCTTGGTAACTGTCTCAAAGATGTTCACCAGGTTTAGGAGGCATGATCTGCCCTTAACAAAGCTGAACTGGGTAGGGTCCAGTGTTTGGAGGTTCCCAATGTCTCTGTTAATGAGATCCATGATGATGTGCTCCATAACCTTGCAGACCAAGCTAGTCAGGCTTATAGGGCGATAGTTTCTGGGGTCTGTTGTGGCTCCACCTTTGTGGAGTGGAATAACCATTGCTGTGTGCCACTCTATGGGCACGTAGCTTGTGGAGAGGCTGAGTTTGAACAGTCTGTTTAGATGAGGGGTTAGTTCATCTTTGAACTCATGTAGGATGCATCCTGGGACACTGTCCTGTCCCATTGATGCTGTATTTTTGGCTTTGGAGAGGGCTGTTTTAACCTGAGTGTCTGTGATTTCAGGGGCACTACATTCTTCTGGTATGGTTATGGGCCCTTTTGGGGGTGAGCGGGAGGTGAAGTATGCACTGAACATGTCTGCCAGGATGTTGGCGATATCGGTCGGTTCAGTGTATTTTGTGCCATTCTGCCCTAACTCCGAACAGATCTGAGAATTGCCACTTAGATTCTTGACATAGCTAAAGAATGCCTTGTGGTTATCTTTGGAGTCCTTGGCAATTTTTCTTTCGAAGCTAGCCTTGGATGATTTTATGATGGATCGGAGTTTCTTGCTGATACTGATCATGGATGACTTCCCTTCTTGGGATTTTATTCTTTTCTGTGCTAGTTCCTCCTTCTATTGTATAGCTTGTTTATGGCAGGGGTCCACCAGACTGGTTTCCTTTTCTTGGAGGAGTGAGTCTTGGTTTAGCTTGGGATAGCATGATCCATGCATTATTGTAGGTGCCCACAAAGTGCATTAGTAAAGGATTTTGCAGCTTGGACAGCATTATCCTATAGCATGGGGGCTTTGAAATTTTCCACCTCGGTGTTAAGTAACGTGAAGTTTGATTTTGAAATATTTTTCACGGTGGCTTCTTTGACTGGGGGTGGGGGTGGAATGTGGATATCCAGAGTGATTAGTTTATGGTCAGATATAACCAGGGAAGGGTTAATCTCCGGTGTGGAACACCGGTTGCCCATGTTGGTGATGACCAGGACCAATATGTTGTAACCTCTGGTAGGGGTGTTGATCAGTTGATCCAGGGTGTTTGAGTTTATAAATTCTAGGAAATGTTGGGCAAGGGAGTTAGTACTTGAGTAGTTCTCCCAGTTAATGTTTGGGTAATTGAAATCACCCAATATCAGGGTGTTTGGTAGGACCTTTATGTTTCCCAGTGTTTCCAGAAATGCGGAATGAGGGTCCTGGGACATGGTGGGTGATCTGTAGCAAGCTACAATTTGTATTGCAGTTTTGCCCATTGTTAGTTGCACGTGGATGATCTCTGAAGCATTGTGCTGTGCCACTAACCTGGAGGTCTGGGTATCCTTGATGAATATGGATACACCCCTGCCTTTTGTATTTCAGTCTGGGTTTTGTGGCCGAAATGTATGGTATGAGGGGTTCCCTACGTTAGACCGACAGCTCAGAAGATCGACATGCAAAACGCCAACACCAGAAGACCGACGAAGCAGATGACTGACAAGTCATAATCCCGACAGCAAAAACACCTATAGGGGTAACTTGTGAGTGCGACCCAGTAAGTGTGCGATAGTGAGGGAGTTAGGCTTAGGGTGCAGATAAGTTAAGTGTGCGATAGTGAGGGACTTAGGGTTAGGGTGCGGGTAAGGTAAGTGTGTGATAGTGAGTGACTTAGGGTTAGGGTGCGGGTAAGGTAAGTGTGCGGTAGTGTCGGACCTTAGGGTTAGGGTTTGGGTTAAGGTGTAGTGCATAGATAGTTTTGTGTAAGGTGTAGTGTAGGTTTTTAGATTGTTGGTGTGCTTGTGTTGTGTAAGTGTTTTGTGTAACAGTGAACTTTTTGTTTTGTTAAGTGCCGGGATTGTGGTTTGTCAGCCATGTGAACTTTCGTGTTTTTGAGGTTTCGTTCTTCTCGTGTCGTTGATTTGAGTGTCGATCTTCTGAGCTGTCATTCTAACGTAGGGAACCCGGTATGAGGTGTAGCCTGGTAGTGCTGGGGTGCTCTCTGGAGACTTAAACCAGGTTTCTGTTACTGCACATATATCAATTTTCTCCATACTGAGGAGTGCCTCGAGTGTGTGGATTTTGAGGTTTAGACTTCTGGCATTGAGTAGCATTACCCTCAGTTTTTTGTTACTTGTGCTATTTATGGCTGTGGGTTTGTCTTTTCAGCCTTGCCTAAAAAAGACACTATGGGGGTGGCAAGAGCCTTGGCCAGTATTTGAAAGCCTAAGGGTGACAGGTGCAAGCCATCTCTAGCAAAGTAGCTTGGCTTGTCGAGCATATTATCCCAGGCTGACAGACACTGGATCCCCTTTGAATGACACCAGAAGCTTAGCCAGTTGTTGAAAATGATAATTTTTTCTTTATACCATGGTATCATTCTTGGTGAGGGCAGGATGCTACTCAGGTTCAGGGTCATACCAGCCTGGGCTATGTGATCAGAGAGCTCTTCCATGTCCCTTTTCATGTAGTCCAAGGAGGTATGGCTCAGGTCATTCACACCAACATGGACATTGACAGAGTCATATTTGTACTTGTTCTGGAGTGACCTGAGTGCTTGTGTTATGTGGCAGATCCTGGCACCCGACAGGCAGCTAAGAGTAACCTTCTCCTTGTTCAGCCTCGTGAGTGGGACGTCAGTCTGTCTGACTATAGAGTCACCTATTACTAGTTTGTTGGGTATGTTATTTTACCTTAAGGGCTGTGATTGCATGTCACACTGGTTTTATGAAGTATGTGTTTCATGGTTTGTGTTGGGGGGGGGTGGAGGTTGCTTGGATTTCTGCTTTGGAGGTCTCTGTTGCTTTTGCAGATTTTTATTTAGAGCCTCCAAGTATGTTTTTGTGTATTTATGTGTGTTTTTTGCTGGTGCTGGTTTCATAGGTCTGTGTGAGACTGGTGTTGTGATGCAAGTAATTCCCTTCTCCTCTTGACTGTCTGGTCCAGTCTTGGGCTGAGAGAGCTTAGCTTCCAGTTTGGTTGTATAATTGCATTTCTCACATGTATTAGTGTTTGGTGGTAGGAGGAGAGGGTTGTCTGTGTATATGAGGCAGTTGTAACATTGCCTCAAAATGCTCAGATTTACCAGTTGGACCAGAGAGTACACCTGACACTGCCCTTTGGCCATGCCTGGGTAGGTACAGCGAACTGTTTTACTGACTGGCTGGTAAGGTCAAATAGAGGGCTTTGTCCTACTCTACAGTATAGTGGGGTCTAGTGCTAAGGTTCATTAGTGCTTGCTATGAGTTTTGAGCAAGTGCTGGGCTGAGAAGTGAATGGTCTGAGTGCTTAAGTTGAAAGTTTGTCTAGTTCCAAGGGAAAAAAAATGAAGAGCAGACTTTGTGGAGCCGGGAATTTTATACCCTAGCTAACTGGCGCTGCCTGGTGTGTAAAACCATGCAAATGTGGGTTTTATAGCAGGGAAATGAAAGAGATAGAAATTAGCCCAAAATGGCCAATAAACTACTCATTTCTGGGCTGAAACCAATCCTCCAGGGACAGATAGGCTGCTCAAAGCTCCCCTATCTCACAGGTGAACAGAGAAACTTCCTTCTACCCAAGTAAGGTATGGGCAAACACAGAAACTTATGAAACGAGGAGACACCAAGCTGAAGAACGCAAATACAGATTGTATCACAAAACGGAACTTTAATGAACCAAATAAAACAACAAATGTGAACGCTTTTCGTTTAACTCCTGTTAAACTTCTTCAGACCATTACAAAACACTGACATCACTTCCTTTTATACCATTACTAATTTCAGTTGATGCTAAATTAAAAACACCTGCTCACAATTAATTCAATCATCATCTTCTTTCGGCTGTTCCCGTTAGGGGTCGCCACAGCGAATCTTCTGTTTCCATTTCTTCCTGTCCTCTGCATCATGCTCTTTCACACCAACCGCCTGCATGTCCTCTCTCACCACATCCATAATCCTTATCTTAGGCCTTCCTCTTTTCCTCTTATCTGGCAGCTGCATCCTTTTCCCAATATACCCAGCATCCCTCCTCAGCACATGTCCAAACCAACACAATCTCGCCTCTCTTGCTTTGTCTCCAAACTGTCCAACCTGAGCTGACCCCCTAATATACTGATTCCTAATCCTGTCCATCCTAGTCACACCCAGTGCAAATCTTAACATCTTTTACTCTGCCACATCCAGCTCTGACTCCTGCCTTTTCGTCAATGCCACCGTCTCCAACCCATATAACATAGCTGGTCTCACTACCCTCTTGTAGACCTTCCCTTTCACTCTTACTGGTATCCGTCTGTCACAAATCAGTCCTGACACTCTTCTCCACCCATTCCACCCTGCCTGTACTCTCTTCTTCACCTCTCTTCCACACTCACCATTACTCTGAACTGTTGATCCCAAGTACTTAAACTCATCCACCTTTACCAACTCTACTCCCTGCATCCTCACCATTCCTCTACCCTCCCTCACATATATTCTGTTTTTAGCCCTGCTGACCTTCATTCCTCTCCTCTCTAAAGCATATCTCCACCTCTCCAGGGTCTCCTGAACCTGGTCCCTACTCTCACTACATATCACAATGTCATCTGCAAACATCATAGTCCATGGGGCCTCCTGTCTGATCTCATCTATCAATCTGTCCATCACCACTGCAAATAAGAAAGGGCTCAGAGCTGATCCTTGATGTAATCCCACCTCCACCTTAAACGTATCTGTCACTCCCACCGCAGTCCTCACCAATGTCACACTACCCTCGTACATATCCTGTACCACTCTTACATACTTCTCTGCCACTACTGACTTCCTCATACAATACCACAACTCCTCTCTAGGCACCCTGTCATATACTTTCTCTAAGTCCACAAAGGCACAATGCAACTCCTTCTGACCTTCTCTGCATTTCTCCAACAACACTCTCAGAGCAAATATTGCACCTGTAGTGCTCTTTCCTGGCATGAAACCATACTGCTGATCACTAATCATCGCCTCCCTTCTTAACCTAGCTTCCACTAGTCATTCCCATAACTTCAAGCTGTGACTGATCAGTTTTATCCCTCTGTAGTTACTGCAGCTCTGTACATCACCCTTATTCTTAAAGATAGGTACCAAAACACTTTTTCTCCACTCTTCAGACATCCTCTGACTTTCCAAAATTTCATTAAACAATCTGGTTAAAAATTCCACTGCCATTTCACCTACGCACCTCCCTGCTTCCACTGGTATGTCATCTGGGCCAACAGCCTTTCCATTCTTCATCGTCTTCATAGTTGTCCTTACTTCCTCCTTGTTAATCTGTTTCCCTTCCTGATTCACTATCCCCACATCATCTAAACTTCTTTCTCTCTCATTCTCTTCATTCATCAGCCCTTCAAAGTACTCTTTCCATCTACTCAACACACTCTCCTCACTTGTGAGTACGTTTCCCTCACTATCCTTTATCAGCTTTACCTGCTGCATATCTTTCCCAGCTCTGTCCCTCTGTCTAGCCAATTGGTACAGGTCCTTTTCACCCTCTTTAGTGTCCAATCTCTCATACAACTCTCCGTATACCTTATCCTTAGCCTTCGCCACCTCTCTCTTTGCCATGCGTCTCATCTCCTTATACTCATGTCTACTTTGTTCATCTCTTTGACAATCCCACTTCTTCTTTGCCAGCCTCTTCCTCTGTATACTCTCCTGTACTTCCTCATTCCACCACCAGGTCTCCTTGTCCTCCTTCCTCTGTCCAGATGTCACACCAAGCACATTTCTAGCAGTCTCCCTTACTAGCTCTGCTGTAGTTACCCAGCTATTCGGTAACTCTTCACTGCCTCCCAGTGTCTGTCTTAACTCTTCCCTGAACTCCACCTCACAATCACCCTTTTTAAACTTCCACCATTTAATCCTTGGTACTGTTTTCACACTCCTCCTCCTGTTCTTGATCACCAACGTCATCCTACAGACCACCAATCTATGCTGCTTAACTACACTTTCTCCTGTCACCACTTTACAGTCTCCAATCTCCTTCAGACTGGCCCTCCTACATAGGATATAATCCACCTGTGTGCATCTTCCTCCACTCTTGTATGTCACCCTATGCTCCTCCCTCTTCTTAAAATACGTATTCACCACAGCCATGTCCATCCTTTTCGCAAAATCAACAATCATCTAACCTTATGCATTCCTCTCCTTACACCATACCTACCCATCACTTCCTCATCCCCTCTGTTCACTTCACCAACATGCCCATTGAGGTCCGCTCCAATCACTAGTCTCTCACCTTTGGGTACACTCACCACCACTTCATCCAACTCACTCCAAAATATTTCTTTCTCATCCATCGCACACCCAACTTGTGGAGCATATGCACTAACAACATTCGTCACTACACCAATTTCAGGCTTCATAAACATCAGTCTATCAGACACTCTCTTCACCTCCAAAACACGCTTGGCATACTGTTCCATTAGGATAACCCCTACCCCATTTCTCCCGCCATCCACACCATGATAGAACAATTTGAACCCGCCTTCTATACACCTGGCCTTACTTCCCTTCCATCTGGTCTCTTGCACGCACAATATATCAACCTTCCTTCTCCATCATATCAGCTAGCTCTCTTCCTATACCAGTCATACTGCCAACATTCAAAGTTCCTACCCTCACTACTACACTTCTAACCTTCCTCCTGTCTTCCTGCGTTCGGGCATGCCTTCCCCCTCCTCTTCTCCTTTGGCCAACAGTAGCCCAATTTCCGCCAGCACCCTGTTGGCTAACAGTACTGGTAGTGGTCGTTGTTAACCCAGGCCATCGAATAATTTGGTATGGAAATATGAAATGTTCTCTGCATAAGTCATTTGGCAGAGGTTTTACACCGGATGCCCTTCCTGACGCAACCCTCCCCATTTATCTGGGCTTGGGACCGGCACAAAGAAATGCACTGGCTTGTGCATCCCAGTGGCTGGGTTAATTCAATCAACTTCCTTAAAAAACATAAAACAAAGAAAAAAAATACATAAAAATATATGAAGTCAAATAACTGAATGCAATAATCACTTACATGAATGCATAATAAACTGGTTGGCTGAAACCATGAATGAACAAATATTCAAGGGACTAAAAAAGTAGATGATGTTAAATAATAATTGTAAAAAGTATATATATGTATTATAAGATATTGGAAGGTATGTATATTATATATATTAAATCTATGTTAAAACTCATAAATTAAATAAATATTATATTATTGATATTAATAACCTTAATAAAATGTATACATTCAACAACCTGAAAATGTAATAAATGAAAAAGAAAAACATGTTGTAGTGAACACAAAGGGAGATTTTAAGATTTTTAACTTCTCTGAATTTCGTGTGGATGAAGAAGTAGCAAATGTTTTATCTAAGGGAACTACCTTTGTTCCAACTAACTCTTTCAATTTCACTAATACTATGTTTGACATTAAAATATTTTTAAGGAAAATGAATTTTAGTTTAATGTATCAAGATTCATTTATAATGTGAATACTAGGTTCAACATCAGCAGCATATATAACCCCCTTTACACCCAAAATTAATGTTGTATGAAAAGATGTGTGAACAAGAATTAAAGTGTTTAGATACGCTTAACACAATAAAAAAACACACACATAATTTGAGTGAAAATGAGCTTAATGTTTTGAAAAAAATTATGAAAAGAGAGAGTAAGAATCATGAAACCAGATAAGGGGGGTGGAGCAGTTATTATGTGCGAAGACGTGTATAAAGATAAATTATATGAGATATTAAACACAGAAACGTATGTTGAAGTCTCATTAAATGAGCTGAATGTTGCTTATAGAAAACTTTATGGGAAAATTAATGACATTTTTTAGAAAAACGTATCACCCTAGACTTATACAACTATCTTAACATCATAACTCCCAGAATCCTAATTTTTTTGGCACCCCCAAAATTCATGAAAATATAGATATCCCCCCCATGAAACCATTAGTTGATGACAGGGACTCTATTACTTCGGCATGTGTGAAATATATAATTATGAATTAAAAAGGGTCCTGGAGAAAGAAGAACAGATTTGTAAAGACTCCTGGACCTTTTTAGAGCAAATGAATAATGTTGAGTTTGACCACAATGACATTTATTTATTTATTTGCAGTTGTTTTACCAGGATAGTCCATTGGGCCAAGGAACCCGTTTTCAATGAAGTCCTGGGGAGAAAAGCTCCAAAACAAATTAAATTACAGTGAATTTTACGTAGAAAATTAAAAAAAAACTTTTTTTGTTTAGAAAGTAAAGAAATATAAGGAGAAACATTGAAATTAATTATACAATCACTAAAATAAGAATGAGTGTACAGTACAATTTATAAAAGAAACATTGAAATTAATTATACAATTACTAAAGTAAAAATGAGTGTACAGTACAATTTATAAAATAAAGTAGTAGGAGAACATTACATTTAAAACCATTCATTTTCTAAAATAAAGAAGTAGGAGGACATTAGATTTAAAAGCATTCATTTTCTGAAATGGTGAAGTAGGAACAAAGTACAGTTTCTACAGTAAGGTTAACACACAATAATACAGGCTCAGACAATAAGAGTGACACACAAAAGTACAGGCTCAGAGAATAAAAGTAAAGGTTTGGACATGTGAAAAAGCAGGAGTATAGCATTTCATCAAGAGAAAAACAATGGCATTATGGGTGAAGTGAAGTTATATTTTGTAGGAATATATTGTTATACTTTTACGGTTGTATTAGTTAATGTATTCCAAGTTAATTACAGTACAAGGCATACAGCATGCATTTATTACTTTTGTGCAACTATATTCTTCTAAATGTATTTAATATATTTTCTATATGGCTACCATTTAATTTTCTATTTGTGTGAAACTTAGGTAGGATGGGAGCAGGAGCATATCTATTGAGAGGCAAGATGTGAGTGCAATGAGGCTTTGAATGAGGAAAGGCAGGAGATAGTGTGGATGGAAAAGAGTTCCAGAGGCGTGCTAGGGAGAAGGATAGCAGGTGGTTCCCAGTTAGACGTGAGGGTTTATGAAGTTTAATTGGGTTTTGGGAATTGGATCTCAAGTGTCAATTCGGTATGTACATTTCAAAGGTATTAGCTAGGGAGGAACAGAGATATGGTTTATGGATGAGTTTATGGGCTTGGATAAGTTTCTAGTTCATTCTAGTTACTATAGATGTATGTGATTTATACACAGTGATTCCACAAACTATAGGGCTAGAATGGGTTAATGAGATGCTCATATACCACCATATGACACATGACTTAGTGAACTTAATTATGGAATTATTAGAAATAGTATTAAGCAAAAACTTCATAACTTTTAACAAACAATATTTTTTGCAGAAAAAAGGCATCGCTATGGGGTCACCATGTGGGGGTACCTATGCTAATTTAGTTATGGCTTTTTGGGAGAGGAACTATGTATTTAATAGTGAACATAAAGTGTTTATCAAATCATATCATAGATTTCAAGATGATATTAATATCATTTGGAGTGGCACAGCAGATAGTTTGAATGAGTTTTTAACATATATTAATACAACTACTGATTTTTTAAAATTCACATGAGATAGTGTCAAATATATGAATTATCTAGATGTGAATCTTATGAAAAACAATGTCAGTAACATGTAAACATCTGTGATTTACAGGACAGAATCCTATTCAAATTGTTTCCTACACTATAGCAGTTGCCATCCGGAGCATGAGAAAAAAATCTGTTATTAAAGGTCAGTTAGTAAGAGCAGCCAGGATGGTCACTGAGTTTGATCAATTCCAAGAGGAATGTGCTTTTTTATGTGACATGTTTCTCAATAGAGGTTATCCAAGAATGCTAGTTGAAACTCTCATACAAAAAGTTACCATCAAAAGACAGAATGGACATTTTAAACCCATTCTTAGTAGAGCAAGGGTGGTACATAATGGTAGTATTCCATCTAATATCATTAATAGTGGTTCCAACAATGATAATATTAGTGACAAAGAAAGAGGAACTATGTTTTCTAAAACACTTGTCCTAACATTCTGTCAAGAACATAATATGGTTAGAGATGTTATAATGGACAATTGGAACATTGTCATGGAAGATTCCTACTGTAGAAACCACATTAGTGAGAAACCTAAAATTGTTTACAGAAAAGGTAGAAGTTTTAAGGATATTTTAAAGCATAGGAATAGTTCACCTAGGAATGACATTATAGGTATGACTAAATGTGGAGCTTGTCATGGGTGCCACAAAATAAAAACAGGGGAAGTGTTTTATGTAAGGAAAATGAAGTATTACTTACATGGCAAGTATAACTGCAAATCTAAAGCTGTAGCATACCTAGCTACATGTAATTCATGCCCAATATTCTATATAGGGAAAACAGAAAGACAATTTATCCAAAGAATATATAAGCATGAATATGCCATTAAGAAAAATAAGCATAATAATGCACTAGCTAAGCATATTAATGAATACAAAGATCACCAGTTCTCCTTCATGGTAATCGACCACGTAAACATAGAGGATAGGAGACCTTTGGATTTGTATTTAGAATTAAAAGAATTAAAATGGCAAATAAATGCACAAGCTGATATGTGGCCTGGTATAAATGAGCGCAGCACAATCACCCCCATATTAAAATTAAAGGTATTACAAAGGAATAAAATTATATGATGTAGTGACATCATTATATTTTACTTTGACATAATTTTGGACCTGTTTCATGCCATTATTTATCTTTTTGTCATCCTTTTATTGTATTTTTATTGCATTTCATATAATGTATATATAATATATTCTTTTAACATTTTAAATATATTTCTTCCTAATGCCTGGCATTCATACTTACTAACTGTTTCATAATATCACATTCATTAACATCTTATATATATTTTTAACATCATATTTGTCATGATTCAATGAAGGTATATACAATCGTTGTTTACATATTTTTATAAATTTTATTACGGTTATTAATATCAATAATAGAATATTTATTTAATTAAGAGTTTTAACATAGATTTAATATATATATATATATATATATATATATATATATATATATATATATATATATATATACATATATATATATATATATATCTATATACATACCTTCCAATATCTTATAATACATATATACATGTTTTACAACTATTATTTAACATCATCTACTTTTTTAGTCCCTTGAATATTTGTTCATTCATGGTTTCAGCCAACCAGTATATTGTGCATTCATGTAAGTGATTATTGCATTCAGTTATTTGACTTTATATAGTTTTATGTATTTTTTTCTTTGTTTTATGTTTTTTAAGGAAGTTGATTGAATTAATTGTGAGCAGGTGTTTTTAATTTAGCATCAATTGAAATTAGTAATGGTATAAAAGGATGTGATGTCAGTGTTTTGTAACTGTCTGAAGAAGTTTAACAGGAGTTAAATGAAAAGCGCTTCACATTTGTTGCTTTTTTTGGTTCATTAAAGTTCCGTTTTGTGATACAATCTGTATTTTCCTCCTCATTTCATTGGTTTGTTGTGCCTGTAGTGGTTTGCAAGTTATTGTTCATCAGTAAACACAGAAACATGTAACACAGCCCTGAATTCAGCACTGACCTGAAAACTGGACTATACTAGCTTAGAAAGGCAGGAAAACAAGTATATATATATATATATATATATATATATATATATATATATTTTTTTTTGTTTTGTTTTTGTTTTTTTTAGAAAATAACACAGATACAATCAAAAAACACTTTAAATGCACAGAAATGGCTATCACACTTGAATGTGTAGCCTACAACAGTTAAACAGGTAATTTAAACACAAAAAATGACTTTGTTAAAGTGCAGGCTGTAAAATAACTAAAATATGTAGCTGAAACAAGCTTTTTAAAATCACAGAAACTCTAAAAAATCAGCATTTTAGGTGGAATTTGCTAAAGGCAGCAAGAAAATGCAGAAAAATTATACTTAATCACTTCAAAGTCTCTCTTTTGTTTCTCTGCTGCTGTAGAACTCTGCAGGGCACCAGGCAGGAGATTGCTGAGCTGTATACAAGCACAAAAACCTCACAAATGTGGGTTTTATAGCAGAGAAATGAAAGAGATAGAAATTAGCCCAAAATGGTCAATAAACTACTAATTTCTAGGCTGAAATCACTCCTCCAGGGACAGGCAGGCTGCTCAAAGCTCTCCTCTCTCACAGGTGAACAGAGAAACTTCCTTTTATCCAAGTAAGGTATGGGCAAGCACAGAAACTTGTAACACAGCCCTGAATTCAGCACTAACCTGAAAACTGGACTATACTAGCTTAGAAAGGTGGGAAAATAAGTATTTTTTTTTGTATGAACCACTCGTACCAAGAACAAAAACGAACCACAAAGACCAGAAACTCGTACCTCCATATTTCTGAAATTCAAGTCCGTTTATTGAGTAACAGTACTTTTATAAATGAATAGCAGCAAAACAGTTCCAAAAAGCACTGGATAGCAGCATAAAAGTCTCTTGCAATGTCAAATATGGTTGAAAATGAATAGCAGCAAACCAATCTTCCTTGAAAGAAACAACGAACATACAATAATCTCTTAGCGCCTCGGCTTAATTTCCATTTGAAAAGACACATCTTTTTACATAAAACACAAACACCAATTCATCTATTAATTACACACCTTTTGTTAAAAAAATACAATCAATTATGTAAAAACCTTGCATTTTTTAATGTAACAGTTTTAAATAAAACTTTTCCAATGACATTCTTTATTCAACCCTCTCGGTTGTAGTGTATTGCATTTTAATATAAAAATTGATTCTTTTTTCCTAAGTAGATATTTTATTCTTTCTTCACTTAGGAAACTAAAATTAATTTGTTCCAAAATGGAAACTTGTAAATAATTAAAATCTCTACCATGTTTCTTATTAAAGTGTTCTGCTACTGGACTTATTTTGTTATTTCTAATATCGTATAGTAACAAAATAATATACATTTATTTATTGACATGGTTTACATAATTTATTTAAACACCACACACATTGGAAGGTAAATGACATTTTTACTGTTGGGAACAAACATGAAATGCTTTGATTTAATATTCATGAGATGCAATGACATTTGATTAGTTAGATTGAAATGCATTTCAGTGGATAGGCTGTTTTTTAAATTTTTATGTGTATTTAAACTGCAAATTGTTTTTTTTTTGGACAAAATCTGATGAAGTCCTGGTTTATGTTGGACGAAAACGCAACAGTTTTAAAAGAGCATTTATTTTTTGGTGTTTGTTTTGCTTAATAAAACTTTTCCTGCTTTGGATACTTCTTTCGTTTTCTGGATACCATATTTACTGGTGGATTGTGTTGTTGAGATACATATTTCTAATATCTCTTACATGTTCTTTTATTCTTTCCCCTAAATTTCTTTTGGTTTCACCAACATAAAAACTATTGCACCCACATTTGATGGCATAAATTAAACCCACACGTCTACAAGTATAATTTCCTTTGGTTTGAAATATTTTGCCATTTATTTGATCAAATGTACTTACTATATACTGACATATGCATTTTCCACAAGGTACTGTTGTTCTGATGTTATATCTGTTATTATTTCCATTGGTCTTTTATAAGTGCTATGTACCATAGGTTCATAGGTTGGTACTAGGTTATCGGCCCTATGGCCTATACAAGCCTCGCCATAACAATTACCTGGATATTTCTTCCCACAATATTTACTTCCCTGGACCCCTGTCTAGCAGGGTATATGCAAAAAATCCTTTAAACTCCGAACTCTTTGGTACGAAAATTTAAGCTTAATTTCTGACAGTGAAGAAACTTCCCTTCTAATAACATTCCAAAAATTTTCTAACAGTTTTTGTAACATTTGAAAATAATGTATATTTAGATACAACTATTGTTTGTTCCAAATCCCATTCTTTTTCTTTCACTGTGTGATTGTTGCCATGTCTTTTATTTCTAGAATTTGTCCTTTTATTTTCAAATATTCTCATATAACTATCCTTCACAATTTTTTCTCCATATTCCCTATCTACAACCATATCCATTACTTTTGTAACCTCTCTTTTAGCATCCTGCATGTCACTACACAACCTCTAGATCCTAAGGATCTCTCCATAAGGCATGGCTGTTAAAGTGTGCATTGGATGGCAGCTAGACGCATGAAGCATATGACTAGGCTGCTCAAACTTTCTATAAAGTTGAGTTTTTATTCTACCATTTTGAGAACCTTCTAGGGTCAACTCTAAGTAATTTACTATTGTACCTTCCTGTAGTCCATCATATTTAATTTGAAATCGGTTGTCATTTAAATACTTAATAAATGACCATTCTTCATCTCTTCCCCCTTTACAAATAAATATAAGGTCATCTATAAACCTGAAATATCATGTTACAAAACTCCTATAAAATTTACTTCTATATATGTGATTAAATTCTACAAGACCCATAAACAAATTTGCATACATGGGGACGAAAGCCGCCCACATGGCTGTACCTTGCAACTGTTTATATAATGTACCATCAAATTCAAAAGTATTATTCACTAAGCAAAAATGTACTAACTCTTTTAAATAGTGTGCTTTAGGGTTATCACCCATAAAGCAACTCAATGCCGCCATACCAAAGTTATGTTGTATGCTTGTGTACAAACTAGTAACATCTAGTACCAAAAAATACATATTTGTTTCTCAGTGTATACCTTCCAATTTTTTTAACAAATCAAATGAATCTTTGATATATGAAGGCAATTTGACCACTTCTTTTAATAAACATTCATGTAGGAAACACTCCAAATTATGAGTAAAATAGCCACTAGCTGAAACTATAGGATGACCTGGGGGGGGGGGGTGTCATATTTTTGTGTATTTTAGGAACACAGTAAAATTTAGCCATTGTATTTTCTTTACTAGAAAATTTTTCAGTAATATCTGATTTAGAGAAATAATTTAGGTGTGCTCCTTTATTTAATAGTTGTTCATATCCTCTAATAGCTTGAAAGTATCTCTCCTCATCGACCATGCAATAAACTTCTTTATTCACTAAATGTTCCATAAACATTTTATGGTAATCCAGAGATTTCATAATCACCAACTTTCCCCCTTATCAGAAGGTTTGAAAGTTAAGTGGCTGTTTTCACTGAGATGTGTCAATGTAAACCATTCCTGCTTAGATAAATTATACAATTTTGTTTCTTTATTAAAGTCATACAATTATTTTTCTAATATTAAATGCTGTATGAAACCGTTGGATATTTTCATTTCTAAATGGAGGCATAAATGTGCTTTTCACTGTTATTTTACTGGTATCTAATTTACTATAAGCATTGCTCTCCATATCAGACTTACAAGAATAAAAACTATAATCTGTAGAAGAATCCATAGCATCATTTAACATACTACTTTCTACTTAAAGTTATAAAAATACTCTTTGATATACACTTTACATACCAGTTTGAAAATTTCACACTTTACGTGGTTGTACCATGCCCATACCAGGTACATTTTTTGGTTCCATTTTTTGGCCCTGTCCGTTCTCGAAATGTCTTCCAAAAAGATTCCCCATCTTTTGGACATGGCACTCTAGGAAAATGCTCTTCTTCTTAGCCTTCATCCATTGAGGACGCCACACTTTCCCATGATGTGTAATAGCTGGACTGCTGTCCCATCACTTCCTTATCTCTCTGGAACTTTACGCGATTATGTGGAAGTTGGTGATTGGTAGATAGCTGAAATGCTTTCTTCCTATCATAATCGTGCATGTCTCCTTGAAGTTTGTTTTCTTTTTTTTTCTGCGATTAAGTAATTCTTTTTCGTAAGATGAAAGTCTTTCATTTATACTGCCCAAAAAAGACTCAAAGGCAGTATTAGATGTTTGTTTCACTACATCTACACATAGTTTTTTAGTTTCTACTTTGAGTTAGTTTCTTTTAAGCATATCCCTTTCAATTAGGATTGTAACCCATTCACTGCTGCAACGGTGAGCTGCAGCTACCCATCTATCGTGAAATAAATGATCCTGCTCATCTGAATTTGAAAGGGATAGATGAACTTTTAATAGCCCGGAGTCCTCGAGGCATGACTTTTAGCTCCTGATATGTTTGTAAACTATGCAAATTATAAAATACAGCTGTTTCTTTGATTATCAGTTTCTCTATTTGGTTACAAAGTTCTTGTACTGCTGGCAAGGTTGACAATTCTGTCTGTTTATCCACAGCAGCAAATAAATTGGAAGTAGTTCATGTTCTATCTTCCTCCCATTTCTTGAATACACTAGATTGTGTATCAAATTAATTACTTACAGATGCACCCATGTTTTCCACATCAGGGTTTAGCACAGTCTTAGTTGCCTGTTGCACATTAACTTCACCACTACTTTGTGATAAATCCATTCCCACTTCTTGAAAAATATAGGGTAAGGAGATAAATGAGTCACTGGTCATGAATACTATATGAACCAGTCATACCAAGAACAAAAACAAACCACAAAGACCAGAAACTCGTACCTCCTTATTTCTGAAACTCAAGTCTGTTTATTGAGTAACAGTACTTTTATAAAGGAATAGCAGCAAAAAACAGTTCCAAAAAGCACTGGATAGCAGCATAAAAGTCTCTTGCAATGTCAAATATGGTTGAAAATGAATAGCAGCAAACCAATCTTACTTGAAAGAAACAACGAACAACAAACAATAATCTCTTAGTGCCTCGGCTTAAGCAGCCTTAAGCAGCCTTTACAGAGTAATTTCCATTTGAAAAGACATCTTTTTATATAAAACACAAACACCAATTAATCTATTAATTTACTATAATCTATTAATTACACAACTTTTGTTAAAAAAATTCAATCAATTAAAAACCTTACATTTTTTAAAGTAACAGTTTTAAATAAAACTCCTCCAATGACAATTTTTTATTCAACCCTCTCGGTTGTCTTGTATTTTAATATAAAAATTTATTCTTTTTTCCTAAGTAGATATTTTATTCTTTCTTCACTTAGGAAACTAAAATTAATTTGTTCCAAAATGGAAACTTGTAAATTACTAAAATCTCCACCATGTTTCTTGTTTTATATATATATATATATATATATATATATATATATATATATATATATATATATATATATACTCTAATCTGTGCACAAACTGGTTACTAATCAGCAAGTCAATGTGAAGACACACTCCCAACCTTAATAAACTTTGCTGTCTCTTCTCTCCTTCACTTTATAGGTAGTTTGAATTATTACTTACCCCCTCTAAGGCCTTCACTGATTTCCACTGATTGCCTCTTTGGTTTCTTTGCATTCCACCTGGTTTACACCCCTTGTGCTATCTCCCTCCCCCAATACAAAGTCTATATTAGAATCCTGCTGAGCATGGAGCCATCTTTAAATTTCTAGTCTCCCACCAGTACACAAGTGCTCTTCAGCAATTACATTCTTGCCAGTAAGCCATTAGACTTCAGGAATTTGTTTAAAGTGTTCAGATTTGTAAAGTAATACTTACTTTTTTCTCTTGTCTTGGTTGGCTCTGCCCCGCTCCATTTGCCCTCGCTAATGCTTGGGCTATCTCCGCTCCTCTGCCCTGCCCCCTATTCCCTCTCGCCCCCACTACCTTTACATTTATAGTAATCACAGCCACACCCACAGCTCACCCTCACATCACCTTCACCCATCACAGCTCCTCAAGTCATATCACATTATACCACACCAACTTGCTCCACACAAAATACTCCCAATCACTCTCATTCCCACTAGGCATTTTTTACATCACCCACACTACTTCCCCATCCACTAATACTGCAACCCTATAATTCCTATTCAGACCATCCACCTAGAAACAACTTAAACTTTATAACCATGACTATCCCACAACTAAGTCTAGTCTGTCTTCTCATAATTCTTTACAATACCACAAGGTATCACTCTAGCAATATCCCTAAACTTAGTAGCACAACACTACATTATGCACTCTCGTATACAGACACCACACATTATAATAATATCTGCCCACAGTTATTCAAGAACTACTTAATGGACCAATTCAGAACTAAACACATATGCTCTCATTCCTACTCCAAAAAAACACAATACTCTCCCACACTCCTCACCAAACTCCAACATCTGTATAACCATTTTAACTCCAGGCTCACCATAAGTGGGGATATCCACCCCAACCCAGGTCCAAATCCATCCTGTCCAACACAAACTGCTCCAATACAAATGTCAGAACATAACACCCCCACTTTCTTCATCCCTGGGCAAATCAACAACAGCAGGAAAACCAACCATCTTTTAATGCTAAATATTAATATTAGAAGTATCAAAAGTAAAATACCTGAACTCCAGGCCACAATAGCACACTACTCCCCAGACATAGTTGCTTTAACAGAAACCTGGCTAAATAAAAACATAGCTAACTCAGAAGTACTCCCTACCGGATACAATATCATTAGATAAGACAGACCACTTCGTAAAGGGGATGGAACTGCCTTACTGTACAAGTCTAACTTAACTGTCCATCAATTACCAAACTCCTACCCTTCCCCCAATAATTGGGACATACTTATCTCACAACTTCAACTTCACCCTAAAAAGGTCATCACCACAATTGTGATCTATATTCCACCTGGTAATACACCTGCTAGCCTTGAAGACTTCTTATCCTGGTGTTTTCCACATACTCACACGAAACCCTTATTCTGGGGGACTTCAACCTAGATTAGTTCACCTGTATATCAGAACCACCAAGTAATCTAATAAATCTCCATGGCTACCAGCAGCTAGTCCAAATTCCAACTAGATGTGATAAAAAATCTAAAAGGAATCCATCCTTGACTGGGTCCTAACTAACAACATTGTAATTTCAATATTATAATAGGACATACAAATGCCCCAACAGTTCATCAGAAATCCAAACCGGTTTCAGCTGAATGCCTTCTCCAGTGAAAATGAGTCATTTTCACTGGAGAAGGCATTCAGCCGAAACCGGTTTGGATTTCTGATGAACTGTTGCGGCATTTATATGTCCTATTATAATATTGAAATTACGATATTTTTACAATAAAGTATTGGACTATTTATGCTGGCCTATTGTGTTTTCTACGTTTTGGTTTGGCCGGGCATGCTGTACGAGCGAGGCGTGGTGTTTTGGCTCCTAACTAACAACCCCACATTGTACCCTTACACAGGCAGTCTCTCAGACACCTTAAGTGACCACAACATAATATACTTTATATGTAGTAGAACAAGCATATGCAAAACCATTAACTATATATCCACTAGAAACACAAAAAAAAATTCTCTCCTGATGTTCTCAACACTTTACTCTGTAACTGTGACTGGACCCCCCTAAAAACCTTCCCACTTGACCAGGCTGTAGCATATTTCAACAAAACATTTCTACAACACCTAGACACTGTCGCTCCATTGCGCAAAATCAAGGTTAGAATCTCTACAAACCCCTGGCTCAGTAAAGAAACCAAACAAATCCTCAAGTCCAGAGACACTGCCTGGCTTTACTATCAAAAAAGCAAAGAAATACAAAGCCTAACTAAGTACCAAGAACTGCGCATCCATGCAAAAAATGCATTAGGCTAGACAAAAAAATCCTACTACACAACATTACAAACTAAATACCAACACAACCCGCAAAAAAGTTTGGAAAAATGTAAACCAGCTACTGAAGTCCACCCAAAAGGCTAACCCCAAACCAACCACCCCTGACACTAAAGTTCCCATTGAACCACAATTCAACTCCCACTTTGTGAACTCGATTCTATCCTTAGTATCACAGGACAGTTCCTTCCTCACTATCCCCCCAACACAAATAACACTAATATAAGCTTTACCCTCAAAACAGTTTCCACCACTTCAATCAAAAGCATGCTCTCCAAACTAAAAACCTCATCAACAGTAGCCGACCTACTCCACAGCTATTTCTTGAATCTCACAGCAGATGCTATTGCTATCCCAGTCTCCACTCTCATAAACAGATCAATTGTTGAAAACTATGTGCCCAAACTCTGGAAAATATCCTATGTTACAGCCATACATAAAGGCAGGACCTCCACTGAACTTAATAACTACAGACTCATTGCTTTACTCTCCCCCCTGGCCAAAATCCTAGAAAAATGCATCCATACCCAGATGCTAAACTATCTCCTAGACAGCAACATTCTGTCACCTACTCAGCATGGTTTCAGACCTGCCCATAGTACCACTACAGCCTTCCTCTGCTTTACAGACACAGTAAACTGTCTCAAAAATGAAGGCCTACAAGTGTCAACTCTTTTTTTTTGGATATGTCCAAAGCATTTGACACAGTCTCACACCAAATCCTGCTAAACAAACTAAACCAATATCATCTATCAAATTCCACTCTTACCTGGTTCCAAAGCTACTTAACTGACATGTACCAAGCTGTGAAATGGGAAAATTCTCTCTCTCTCCTCAGCTGCCCATAACTATAGGAGTCCCACAGGGTTCTATCTTAGGACCACTACTATTCAAAGTCTTCACAAATGACCTCCATACCTCCACACAGCATGCATCTATAAATTAGTATGCAGATGACACTACCTTAATCTGTGCTGCCCAAAACATTCCCACCCTCCTGCAAACAACTCAACTAGCATTCTCTGATGTTGAAAACTACCTTACCAAAGCCCAACTTATCCTCAATCCAAAGAAAACTCAGCTTATTATTATAACCAGTTCTAATAAAAACACTAACAGTCAATTCACTATCTACTCCACAAATGCTACTCCAATTGCTCCAGTGGCACAGGCTAAGCTATTGGGAATAACCATAGACTCCCACCTAAAATTTGATAGTAATCTCAACTTAACTATTAAAAAAGTACATGCCAAACTAGGGTCACTCTACCATATCAAACCATTTCTTACCAACAACACAAGATCAGCCATTGCTCTATCCACCCTACTCTATGCATTTCCCATTCTGACTAATCTCAACAAAACTGAACTAAGCAAAATGGAAGCCTGCTATAACAGAATTGCCCGCTTTGCTGCAAATTGTTCATATAGAACTAATCAGTGTACTGCTTTGAGACAGCTCCACTGGCTTGAACTGCCCAACCTCCTAACCTACAATCAGCTCTTCCTCTGTCATTCTATCTATTACCTCCCCAATATGTGTCCTGCCCTCAAAAACACAGTACAACATCACTCAGCCAAAAGGCCTCTTAGATCATCAAGCAAACTACTACTAGAAGTCACCAACAGCTACAATAGCTTTGGAGATGCACTATATAGTAGTTCAGTGGCTAAAAAAATGGAACTCTGTCCCTACTAGCATTCAAAACACATCATCCAAAGCCTCCTTTAAAGACCTCATCAGGCAACATCTCAAGCAAAGTTGGCAGTGCCATGATTGCTCCCCAGGCTAGTGAAAGCGGATAACATATACATACTAAATCTAGAGCACTTGTTAATAGTTTTCAATGTTACTCACAAACACTGGTAATCTACAATGTATGTACTTTACCTGTGTACTATATATGTATACTACCTATGTTGAAAATTTCAGCTGTACACCACAAATCTATTAATTACCTTTATCTTTAAAATTAATATTTTTTTGTTTGTTCTCTCCACTGTAACTGTTTATGCACCGCATACCACTGTAAAAACATGTCTCTTGTAATTTGTGTGTATACTGATCATGTCTAAATAACTAAATGTGTTTGTAATTTTTCTTTGTGGAGCTTTTCTCCCCAGGCCTCTGCTGAAAAAGGGCCTTTTCGGCTCAGTCAGACACCCCCGGTTAACAAATGTAAAATAAAAAATAAAAATAAAGTACTCTGCTACTGGACTTATTATTTTGTTATTTCTAATATCTCTTACATGTTCTTTTATTCTTTCCCCTAAACTTCTTTTGGTTTCACTAACATAAAAACTATTGCACCCACATTTGATGGCATAAATTAAACCAACACTTCTACAAGTATAATTTCCTTTGGTTTGAAATATTTTGCCATTTATTTGATCAAATGTACTTACTATATGTTGACATATTGTACATTTTCCACAAGGTACTGTACCTAGTTCTGATGTTATATCTGTTATTATTTCCATTGGTCTTTTATAAGTGTTATGTACCAAAAAATCCTTTAAACTCTGATCCCTTTGGTACGAAAATTTAAGCTTACTTTCTGACAGTGAAGAAACGTCCCTTCTAATAACATTCCAAAAATCTTCTAACAGTTTTTGTAATATATTTGAAAATAATGTATATTTAGATACAAAGACTATTGTTTATTCCAAATCCCATTCTTTTTCTTTCACTGTGTGATTGTTGCCATGTCTTTTATTTCTAGAATTTGTCCTTTTATTTTCAAATATTCTCATATAACTATCCTTCACAATTTTCTCCATATAAATGACCATACTTCATCTCTTCCCCCTTTACAAATAAATATAAGGTCATCTATAAACTGAAATAGCCTGTTACAAAACTCCTATAAAATTTACTTCTATATAGGTGACTAAATTCTGCAAGACCCATAAACAAATTTGTATACATTGGGGCGAAAGCCACCCCCATGGCTGTACCTTGCAACTGTTTATATAATGTACCATCGAATTCAAAAATATTATTTTAATATTAATTAAATATTATGTAAGGTGTTTTTTTTTTTTTTTTTTTTCAGAAAATAAAGCAGATACAATAAAAAAAACCACAAATGCACAGAAATGGCTATCACACTTGAGTGTGTAGCCTACAACAGTTAAACAGGTAATTTAAACACAAAAATGACGTTGTTAAAAGTGCAGGCAGTAAAATAAGTACAATATGTAGCTGAAACAAGCTTTTTAAATCACAGAAACTCTAAAAAATCTGTGTTTTAGGTGGAATTAGCTAAAGGCAGCAAGAAACTGCAGAAAAATGACAATCACTCCAAAGTCTCTCTTTTGTCTCTCTGCTGCTGTAGAACTCTGCAGGGCACCAGGCAGGAGCTTGCTGAGCTGTATACATGTTTCTTGAACAGCTGGAAGATATAAAACTACACTTTTTGGATAGTGGGTATGAAGAAGGGCAAAGTTTGCATATTAGTGAAGAAATAAAAGATAATAGGGCCACATTGCTGAGGCCAATTTTTAATGTTAATCAATATCAGATAAGTCCATCTAGAAGACCTGTCCCTAATAAGGATAAGGTCAGGTATGTTACAACTTACAATTTGAGGACACAAATGGTTAAAAATGTCATAGAGAAAAACTGGATGATCTTGATGGCTTCACCTGAACTTAAAAATATTTTAGATGAGAAACCATTTTTTGTTATAGAAATATGAGGAATTTAAAAAGTAAATTATCTTATAAGGATTTTATACCCTTACTTAAAAGAAGTCAAGAAATGCGATTAGGTACTTTTAGTTGTATGGGATGTACATGTTGTAATGATATTTTTGGGAAGGATAGTAATTTTTTTATACACCCTCTGACAGGTAAAAAGTACATATTTAATGTAACAGCAAACTGTAATAGTTTAAATGTAGTCTACCTAGCAACCTGTGGTCAATGCCCATCTTTCTATGTGGGTAAGACCACAAGGAAACTTAAGGAATGCATTATAGAACACAAATCACACATCAGGAGAATTAATGATAGGAATGCATTATATGCACATATTATGTGCATGAATGCTGACCATAGTTTTAAGTTTAGAGTTATAGAAATGATGGACAAAGACATTGGGAGTGTGTGATATAAATAATCTACTTGAGAACAAGGAATATAGTTGGATATTGAGATTAGGAGCTGATATAAACCTGGCCTTAATATTGCTGTGACCATCAAAACCTGTATTGGTTAAACTGCAACAAAGTAAACTTTGATTCTAAGGTTTTATATGATATATATATATATATATATATATATATATATATATATATATATATATATATATATACATATATGTGTGTGTGTGTGTGTATGTATTCTTTTATATGTTTTAGGTCTGTTGTTTTAAGTGGCACTCATGATTAGCTGGATGTAGTCACATGATGTGATTTGCCCCTATTTAAACTGAGTTAATCTATGTGTCTTTATGTTAACATTGAGAAAGGGTGTAGATCCGAAAGTTTTGTTGTTTTAATAAAGAAGTTTCTTAATGTTAGTGTTTTTTCTTCAGTCTATTGGAGTGTTATTCCAGTTTTACAGCAATCACCTTGGTCTGCCATTTTTACAACTTTCCATTGGTTATTGTTGGTGGGCATGTCCTTTTCCCTGAATGCAGTGCATTGACTCTGATTACTTTCACAAGATATATGGCCCAAATTCATGCAGTAATAACATTGTTTAGATTATTCAGGATATCTGACAAGACAATATTCTGTAGCTTTCCATAAAACATTTCTGTATTTGCTATTGTCTTATTTATACTCTTTAACATGACTTTCAGTGTCCACTCTCCAATATGCAAGCCAGATTTGTCCTTTATGCTAGCAGTAGTCTATCTTTTCTCAGTCTTCCCATTTAATTACTATTTTATATCAAACCTAATGACTATTTTATATCAAACTCTGTATAGCCTTGTTTATTTGATAGAACTTGTATTTTTCTATTTCTATTTGGCAACTGAGTAATTCAAAGTATAAATTATGCTATGAAACATTGTTTTTAATTCCCACTAATTCTGGCACATTTTCCAAGACTATGCTGTTTTTAAAACAAACTATCCTTTTCATTCTTATTGGTAGTAAGTATTCATCACATGTATGGCTAACTCAACAGCCAAACCCTTAGGAGTGACCCTGAAACAGAAAGTACTATTTCAGAATATGATTATGGCAGTGAAAGAATAGCAGTGAAACAGGTAAACACAGTGAAAGCCTATTACCTCATATAAATTCATCTAAGTATGAAAATATTTAAATGTTTAATAGAGATATTTTTGCAGGGGGTCCTCCACCCTCTGATGAAGGGACACTGCCCCATATATCCACTGCTTCAATGTACAGATTCTGAGACAATACTGTCTTGGAGTACATATATTACTTGGCTTTGCATCAAAGTAAACTGTTTTCCTCTTCCATTGTAGCACAATTTTGGAATTAGTTATCTAGATATAGGGGTATGGGGTTAGACACCATATTAGAGGTGCGGGGGGGGGGGGTTCAACCCCTCTGTTAGAAGAAACTTTCACATTTGCACAATTAGACATGCTTTCTAATCAGCCCCTATGCCTTTAATGCTATTATTCTATTGCAATTGTTGTTTCACACAACATGATGTGACAACTCTGTATGTATAACAGCAGTAGGCACAGTATACTCACTGCAATACATAGGAAGTATCATTTGAAAGCTGCAGACGAACTTTATCCCTCACTTAATGTTACTGCAATTAGTATTATTTATTATATGGTGTTCTGAGATTTTCTGAATTATAATAGTCCATAAAATTATTTTTGTATTATATGGGAGCAGCATACTTGCATATGCATGTTATAATGAAGGACTGCAAATTAAGTCCAAAGTGACTGTCGTTTAATTCAGTACCTGCATTTTGATTTTTGATCTTTTACACACGTGCATAATGAAGGATACTGCATGCAGGGAAATTCATTTTTTATATTTACATGAGTTATTTGCATGGAAAAACAGTTTCTGTGTTACATCTGATGTTTCAAAGTTATCTTACAGTTTATGCAGTTTCACATAAAGGGAACTTACAGCTTCAGTACTGTAAGAGTCATCAAATTATAATGCAAAGTACTTTTGATGGGTACTTAGTTTGCATAGCTTTGGGTTACTGTCAATGGGATGAAAATAACCCAGACTCACAGTGGTGAAACCAACCTACTCTCTCAGAGCCAAGCCCTCTTTGAGAAACTGGCTCCATAATGAAATGATAAAAATAGCACTTTGAATCCCTACTTTGGTCCTAAAATGTGGCATGCATTACAGGATCAGTCCCTGCATCTTAAGCTTGCTTAAAGTAATTAAATGAGATGTCTAATTAAGGAGAAATAACTGCGCTGTTTTTGTTGTAACCCTAGACTTCATCAGTGCATTCAGTAGCAGCTCATCAGGAGAGTCTGTCATGAGATGTGGATCTGTACTTCAGTTTACTGTATAATAATCAGTTAGGAATTCATAAATGCAACAGGCTTAATAAGGCTGCAAAAAAGTTTGAGTTTCCATTAAGCCCCAAATAATCAGATCCTCACTTCAATGTAACACGAAGATATAACATCACAAAATATTTAAGGAAATTGAAATGAAGAGGAAGCACAGAGCAGCAAAGAGATTATGTAGGCTGTGAAGACAAGGCTGATCCTCTTTTTTTGGTAAGTACCTCTCACAATTTATTAGAGCAAGTTGTGACATCCCTTCTCTGGACCAGTAATCAAGGAGCCTCATTCCTCACCACTGACACCGGTGAGGGATATTCACTTGGAACAAAGATAGATGCACACAGTATTTTCAGATGCAGCTCTCAGCACCAAGCACAATTTTCCTTAAGAGCACACAGGAAACACACTCAGTCCTGGGGCTGGGTTTCCCTCTCGCTCTCTAGGCCCCAAATAAGACTCCTTACTGACACAGCTGTAGAGTTGAGTCCTCAGCTGAGGGTTGCAAGCCAAATCCTCTACCACTCTCTCTGTGAAACCAGTGCTCTGTGTCCCTGCTCTAATTAGCTGGCACATAAACTCTTTGAGATTTGCTGGGAAAGGCTGGCACAGATATACCAGCTATGCTCTCTCTGCCCAGACTATAAGGTAGATACTGCCACCAGAACACTCCAAAGTCAGCTACTCTAAGGCTCTTACAACGGTACCCAATTATACTTGGTAAAATTAATACTAATACAAGTGGTAGTATTTGACCAATGCAGCAAGGTTTTCAGGAACGGCAACAGTGTCACCAAATAAATATAAGTACTCTCAAAGGTTAAAATATTCTGTCAAAAACAGCCACAATGAAAAGTTTAAATATATTTAATAATAAGTAATAACAGAAAATAAAAATACTAAACATCTATTTACAATAAACATCAGAGTTTCAGCCAGAGGAAATATTAAAAATAACATAGATGGTAAGGTTCACACAAATACAGAAAAGCAATACTTAACTAATCTCACTCTATTTTCCTGCCTAACCTAAATAATTGCTGTCCCCTACTTCACTTACTAAAGCAAAGCAAGATGAAGTGGGTGAGTAGTCCTTCTTTGTCAGGTTTCAAAAACAGACTGCCCTGAGAATTCTGTCTCATCTATTATTAAAACATCATTTCAGTGTTGGATTAAAGAATGACATCACATACATCTGGTCATCTGACTTCTGGTTCCCACACTACCCCCTTTACTAGAAACTGAACAATAATCTAGCACATATGTGTCATAATACACACACATAGAGCTTTGCTCAGATGTGTGACAGCATCTGAAAACTATAAAACATTTCAAAAACTTCCACCCTTCCAGGATAGCAATTAGCTCACCCCTAAGAACAATACAGCAGGATTCCTAGTCCTGGCTTTCATAGACATCCTGTCTCTGGTTGCAATCAGAATTGCAGGATGCAATCTTTATGGCCTAAACCAGGTAATTTAATTTCAGACTAATTTTCAAAGTTAGCTGGACTGATATTAACCTCTTCTCTTCCAGTGTTATCTTTTACAATATACGCATTTCAATAGTTACAATACAGTCTGACATACAAGCGTATTGCTTTTCTGTCCAGTATTTTAACACAAGCAACTTTACAAATACATTTTCAACACAAGCACCTGTACAAATCAGTTTGATATACAAATGACTTATAATTTTTTACAAAACTGCAGCTAGCTATGCTGGCATATGTTACACATCCACTGAACTACTTCTCCTGGTATAGCTGGAACTAACTGACATCAACAAATCTCTCCCCCGTTTGAAGACTCAAGCTAGTTTCTGAAGTGACCCTGGAGAAACGTGACCTGAGGGATATGAGCCTGTCTTGGAAAAAATTAGCCCTTACCGTGGGCTTCTGCATACTGGCTAGAGCTCTTGCCACCCCTATAGTGCCTTTTTTAGGTGGTGTTCCAAAGACCAAATTATCACTGTAACAGCTACAAACAAATGCAATCTGAGGGTCATCCTGCTAAAAGCTAGAAGTCTAAATCTCAAAATGCCCTCACTCAAAGCACTCCTTAAAATGGAGATCAACATTTGTGCCGTAACAGAGACCTGGTTCAAGGCAGCAGAAAGCACCACTGCACTACCAGGCTATAACTCATTCAACACCTTTTGGTCCCAGAACTTGGACTGAAACTCCAAAGGCAGTGGTGTTTCCATATTCATAAAGGATGCGCACACCTCCAGACTGGTAGCTCAACATAACACATCTGAGATACTTCAGGTGCAGCTAACATTAAGTAAGACAGCAATTCAGGTTGTAGCCTGCTATAGGTCTCCCACCATGTCCCAAGACTCACACTCCACGTTCCTAAGCACCCTGGAGAATATTAGGGTCCAACCTAACACTCTCATACTGGGCGATTTCAACGACCCCTTCATTAACTGGTTAAACTACTCATGTACCAATACACTTGCCCAACATTTCCTGGAATTCATTAATTCCAATGCCCTGGACCAGCTTGTTCTTACCCGCACTAGAGGTAGCAAGATCCTTGACCTGGTCATTACTAACATGGGCGACCATTGCTCTACACCAATAGTTAACTCCTCCCTGGTTAGATCCGACTACAAATTAATCACCTTGGAAATCCACATCCCCCCCCCCCCCCTGAAAAGGTAACCACCATGAAAAACTTATCCATGCTATCTTTGGGCTCCTAAAAACAGAGGTGGCCAACTTCACGGCACCCATGCAAATGGAGAATAGTTGCATGACTGCCGAATTATACACCAATGCACTGTACAAACACGTACACAAATTCATGGATCTCGTCAAACCCAATCGAACAAAGATGCATGCTCTTCTCCAAAAAAGGAAGACAATCTGGTGGTCCCCTGTCATAAACAAACTCTGCAACAGAAGGAAGAAACTGATACAGAATAAGGTGAAGACCCAAGACTGGAAAAACTCCCTTATCAGCCTCAACAAAAAGTCGAGATACCTCATCAAATCCTCTAAAGCTAGCTATGAAAACAGAATTGCAGCAGATAGTAAAGACAACCACAAGGCCTTCTATAGTTATGTAAAGAATCTCCATGGCAATACCCAGATTTTCTCTGAGCTACTGCACAATGGTACCTCTTATACCAAGCCAACAGATATTGCCAATATACTGGCCGACAGATTCAGTGCCAACTTTACCCCTCCTCCACAAGGACCTGTCACAATACCAGTAGATTGCCAGGCACCCAGTATTATTGCTGCACAGGTTAAAACAGCACTGTTCAAGGCCAGGAATACAGCTTCTATGGGACCTGACAATATCCCTGGCTGTGTTCTACATGAACTACAGAGTGAAATGGCACCTCACCTGTGTTCCCTGTTCAATCACAGCCTCACCTCAGGCTTTGTCCCTACTGAATGGTGCAGTGCTACAGTCATCCATCTCCACAAAGGAGGAGCAACTACAGACCCTGGGAACTATCACCCCATTAGCCTGACAAGTCTGAAATGCAAAGCTATGGAACGCATCATCATGGACCTAATAAACAAGGATACAGGGAATCTCCAAACTTTGGATCCCACACAGTTTGGTTTTGTGAAGGGTAGATCATGCCTGCTTGACTTGGTCAACTTCTTTGCGTTACTCACCAGAGCTGTGGATGAAGGCAAGGTGGCTCATACAGCCTACCTTGATCTGGCAAAGGCCTTTAATACTATTCCCCACTCAGGAATAATAGAAAAACTCACTAAGCTAGGCATCAACCCATATATCACTAGGTGGGTTGCAAACTGGCTCACAGGTAGAACCCACAGTGTGAAAGTAGCTGACTCCAAGTCAGACTGGTGACCAGTCCTGAGTAGAGTCTCACAGGGTTTGGTCCTGGGCCCTCTCCTGTTTGGTGTCTACTTCTCTGAAGTTCAGGCCAACACAAAGAGACTCTGGCTGACAAAGTTTACAGATGATTGCAAGTTGGGAGCTATTATTAACTCCCCAAGGGATGTTGACATCCTACAGAAAGGCCTCGCTAAGACCAACGACTGGTGTCAGAACCATGGTCTTAAGCTCAATGCCAAAACATGTGTCGTCATCCCCTTTGAGAAAAACTCGATTCCCATGAATTACCACATCGATGGTAGTCCACTGAACACAGAAGGTGTTATAAGAGATCTGGGAACACAGGTTGACAGCAACCACTCTTTTGACTACCACATTGCCACTGTGGTTAGAAAGTCCTTCTATGTGGCACATCTCATTACTAAGGGTTTTGCATCCAGGAAGAAAGAGGTCATTGTCTCCCTCTACTCTTCCTTCATTAGGCTAGTCATTGAGTACAGTGCCCCATTTGGCATGTACCTCACTAAACACCTGCAACAACTGGAGAGGCCACAAACGTATCTCACAAAGAGGATTCTAGGCCTTAAATATTTGTCCTATATGGACATTTAAAAAACTCCAACTATTCTCTGTCTCATATCGCCTACTTAGAGGTGATCTCTGCTTGACTTACAAAGCCATGTCTGACCCAGATCTGTTAGAAATGCTACATCTAAAGAAATCCAAATCCCTCCACACCACACGCTCCAGAGACCTCAACCTCATTACCACAATCAACAAAACATGCTTGAGGGACAGGTTTATAACCCAGAGACTGCCCATGCGATGGAATAGACTTCCCATACATGTCAAGCAGAGCACCTCACTGGCCCTCTGCAAGAGAAATCTTGATGAGTGGATGGGAAAAAGAAAATTCACCCCAGGGATCACTCCAGTGGCTTTACTCGACAGAGACACTGGGAACTAAGGTCGGGTGACACAATGCCAGGGTAATCCTATGGGCTAGGCTTGTAAAGGCTCCAGGGCCATTAGCCTAGTACACACCTATGAACCCCGTCTTCACAACTGTATTGGCATTGCTGACCCCATTATGGTGCCGCAATGTCATGTCATATGCCTGCAACCCTAGGCTCCACCTTAATAACGTGGCATTTTGCTGGCTGACTCGATGTAGCCATAGATCCCCCTCAGACTCCTTCTGCCACCCACTGCAAATACTCAGCACCAGTGCCTCCCTATCATGCTAAAGGCTTCATCATATTAGCATGGTATAATTTGTGCCCCTGTCTCCTGCCTAGCAGTTCTACCATGTAGTTAACATCACTGACCTTCCTTACCACTTTGGAGGGTCAACCCCAAGTTGCCTGCACCTTATTGTATTTGAAAGGAAAGAGCACCATAACCTGCTGTCCCACAGCATACTCTCAGGATCGAGCATTCCTGTCATACCAGACCTTTTTCTGATGTTGGGCTCCATGCCACAACAGACTCCAGGTGGGATTCACACTCACCCTCCCACTCATCACAACTCATATCTAAAGGCCTGCTCACCCTATGTGCATACAACAATTCAAAGGGTGAAAAACATGTGGATTTGGAGGGTACTTGTCTGTATGCATACTGCAGATGGGGCAAATATTTGTGCCACTATCTCTTAAACTAGACTGCAATGCCCATAGCATGGTCTTTACTGTAGAATTTAACCTCTCCACAAGACCATTAGTGTGAGGGTGGTAGGGTGTGGTTTTCAGGTGCTTCACCCCACAGTGCTCCTATAGACAGGTGAGCAAGTGTGACATGAAATTGGCACCTCTGTCAGTCAGCATTTCTCTTGGGAATCCTACCTGCTGAAAATTCTAACAAAGCATTTGCCACCTTCTCTACCTCAGTGGAGGACAGCACTACCACTTCAGGGTATCTAGTAGCATAATATATTAATACCAGGATATACTTCTTCCCTGTGGAACTTGGAGTTCTCAGAGGCTGCACAATATCCATAGCTACCCTCTGAAATGGCTCTTCAATCACAGTCAAAGGTATGAAAGGAGCTTTGACCTTGTCTCCTGCCTTGCCTACATTTTGGCACTGCTCACAGGTCTTGCAGTACCCTGTTACATCCTTTTCAATCCCAGATCAATAAAAGTTCTGCATGATACATCTGTTGGCACACCGTATGCCCATATGGCTGCAAAAGGAATGTCATGCAATATGGCTAGAAGTGCCAGACAGTAGGTTCTGGGCACTACCAACTGCTGCATTACCTCACCCTCTAGCCCTCCCTCATGGTTCTACTCTCTATACAGTAACCCTTTTTTCCAGTATACAGACTCCCCCTTTCCTTGAGAATTAGGCGCCACCCTAGCTACCTCCCTCAAGCATTGTAATGTAGGGTCCAAGAGCTAAGCCTGTCTTAACTCTGTCTTTGTGACCTTTCCCAATTCCCCTTCCACAGGACATCTGGTATCCTTTGACAGCAGTGCCTCAAAGTCAGCCTGGATACTACCACTCACCTCTGCCCTTGCATCCACTCTGTCCAAGGGAACATCAGTACCTACCAGCAGCTGTGGATCATCTTCAGGCTCACCGATACAGGGTAGCTCTCTACCTGAAATAGCCAAATCACCAGCCCAGCTTCAGGTGTAGGGTGTGTCCTGAGTCTCCCCCAGGATACCAGATCCACATGCCTGTCCCCAATCCTGACTGGATGTAACTGCATTTGCACAAGGTGCTGCATTATCAAAATCATTCCATATCAAAACATCTGCAGGGATATCCTCAAACACACCTAATTACTTTGCTTCCTTTTCCACCCTCCCAGTCAAGGTGAACCCTGGCCAAAGGTATTTGGAATGGGGTTTGTCCTAAATCTATGACTAGAGTGGACTGCCCAAGCAAGTACTGCTCCTGTTTAGCCACTGCAGGCTTTACAATGGTTATTTCAGAGGCTGTGTCTCTCTTAGCAGTGGTCTGTTTTCCATCCACCAAAATAGGATATAGGCTCCAGTTATAGTTTAGTACCCCTGTTGTCTCCAAACAACTTACCACTGGCATACTGTTATTCCCATTTGCTGGGCACCCCACCATTTGTTCCCCACCTTGCCTCCATAGACATTTGTATGCTACATGGCTCGGCTGGTTACATTTAAAACATCTAACCCGTAATCCTGGCAGTGCACCTGAACTAGAGGCTTCCCCTGATACTGGTAGACTCTGTTGGAGTAGTTTGGGCTGCCCACCATGGGTTCTCTTATATCCATGTGCAGCACTGGTTGCCCCCTTCTTGTGCAGTGATGCCCTGCTTGTATAGTAGAGATCCCCTTTTCTCCCCAATTCATCTGTAGAGTTACACTCACAGTCTGCCAACCAGATTCTCATGTCCTCAGGCAAAGTGGTAAGGGCTTGTTCCCTCACCAAAATGTCTGCCAGCCTTTCAGAAGTGGTGACCTGACACCCACTCACCCACCTATGAAAATATAATCACGTACACTTTCATCTACATTGCATCTATGCTCAAGAAACTTTTTTCTGTAAGCTTCAGGTGTTAACTTAAAACATTACAGTAAACATTGGTTAACTTTTTCATAGTTTAAACAATCAGTACCAGACAATTTAGAAACAGCATTTATGGCTTTACCGTGGTGTACAGGGGTCAGGAACATGCCTGGAGCCCTTGGTCAACATTAGACTGTTTACATACCCCTTCAAATATATGAATAGAACTATCAAAATTATCACCTTTTCATACTGTGGAAGACATTTACTGACTTTATTGCTTTTTGGTTTGGTTATTCTCTTCCCCATTACCTCCAAGACCCTGAAGAAGGGTCAGCATCTCCCTCTCAGGTTGCTGCTGGTTCTCATTTTCTTTGGCCTCCAAATGCTGCCGTCTCTTAGCTGATTCTAATTCCATATATTTTGCCTGTCTTGGTTTCTCCAATGAGTCTAATTCCAAATATTTGGCCTCCTGTTCAAGTCTGTTTAACTACAGATGGGTTTTTACATCCTCTGAGGAAAAGGTGAACTGTCCTGTTTCTGAGGGCTGCAAATCACCATCATCAGACTTTTTATTTTCCTCATTGCTAGTCTAGGCTACAACTGTGACTAAGGCTGAAATCATTTCCTCTTTAGTCAGACTGGCATGCACCAGTCCTTTGGCTTCACACAACTTGGCCAACTGGTTCTTTGTCAGCTTGCCATAATCCTCTGCTGACATCTTTGCCTGCTTTCCCTGACTAAACTAACAAAAAATAAATAAAACTGTTGTGAAAATTATATTCTGTATGTTTACCTTGTGGCTGCTGAGAGTACCAACACCTTTGGTGACAACTGTGTATAGGCTACAGAAGTTCAATTAATATCTACTCCACTGCTCACCAATATGTGAGTTCTCTGCTCTGGTCCAGTAATCAAGGAGCCTCAATCCTCACCACCGACACCAGTGAGGGACATTCACTTGGAACAATGATAGATACACACAATATTTTCAGATGCAGCTCTCTGCACCAAACACAATCTACCTAAAGGGCACAGAAGGAACACACTCATTCCTGGGGCTGGGTTTCCTTGTATCTCTCCAGGCCCAAAATAAGACTCCTCACTGACACAGCTGTTGAGTTGAGTCCTCAGCCAAGTGTCGTACGCCAAGTCCTCCACCACCCTTTTTGTGAAACCAGTGCTCTGTGCCCCCGCACACACACAACTGGGAAAGGCTGGTACAGGTATACCAGCTATGCCCCCTCTGCCAAGACTATAAGTTAGATATTGTCATGAGAACACTCCAAAGCCAGCTACTGTAAAGCTCTTACAAGGGTACCCTATTATACTGAGTAAATTAAAAGTAATACAAATGGAAGTATTTGACGAATGCAGCAAGGCTTTCAGGAGTGGCTGCAGTATCACCAAATAAATATAAGTACTATCAAATTTTAAAATATTCTCTAAAAAACAGCCATAATGAAAAGTTTAAATATATTTAATAATAAAAAGAACATGAAAATATGAAATATCTATTTATAATAAACACTAGAGTTTTAATCACAGGAAATATTAAAAATAATAGAAAGGTTCAGACAGATTCAGAAAAACAATACTTAACTAATGTTACTATATTTTCTTGACAGATCTAAAGAATTACTGTCTACTAGAGCAAGGCAAGATGAAGTGGGTGAGTGGTCCTTCTTTGTCAGGTTTCAAAAACAGACTGCCCTGAGACTTCTGTCTCATCTAGTATTAAAACATCATTTCAGTGCTGGATTACAGAATGGTATCACATACATCTTGTCATCTGACTTCTGATTCCAACACTACCCCCTTTACTAGAAACTGAACCAGAATCTAGCATATATGTGTCATATTACACACACACATAGCATTGCTAATATGTGTTACAGCATCTGGAAGCTATAGAACCATTTCAAACACTTTCATCCTTCCAGAATAGCAATTAGTTCACCCCTAAGGACAATACAGCAGGATTTCTAGTCCTGGCTTTCACAGACATCCCATCTCTGGCTGCAGACAGAACTGCAAGATACAATCTTTGTGGCCTAAACCAGGTGATTTAATTTCAGATTACTTTCCAAAGTTAGCAGGACTGATATTAGCCTCTTCTCTTCCAGTATCCTCTGTTACAGTATATTCATTTCAACAATTACAATACAGTCTGACATACAGGTATATTTCTTTTCTGTCCAGGACCCACTGTTGTCACATTTTTAACACAAGCAGCTTTACAAATACATTTTCAACACAACCACCTGTACAAATCAGTTTGATATACAAATGGCATATAATTATTTACAAAACTCCAGCTAGCTATGCTGGCATATGTTATACATTCACTGTCCTACTTCTCCTGGCACAACTGGCACTACCTCACATCATCACACAAGTTGTCGTTATTGTTATCAGTATTTAAATGTGTTTGGTCAACTGTATTACGATTCTAAAACTGGGTAATATCCATCAGAATGTTAATAGTTAAAATCATTTCTTTTCATTAACATTCCTGGGTTTTGGGTGGGGAGAGTAGATTTTCTTTGTACTTTGTATGAAAAGCATGTAGGATATGAGGCTTTACTTCATCATCTTTACAATTTCATTAAGTGAATTTCTGATGATCTAATTCAAACAAGTACAGTTTGTTAAGAAATTTCATTATTAACAGTTTTCTGAACCATATCTTCATGTTTATCACATTTATTCATGCAACAGATTTGAAATATTAAGCGGATTTGCAAACTGCAGCACAGTGATAGCCTTGAGACTGTGTGATTTTGTAATGCAGACTGAATCATAGCTTCACTTGAAATTAGTTTATTTTTGGAAACATTAACATTGTTAAGCAATATTTCCTTCAGACATATTCAAGCATCAGAACTACACATTAAATCACACAAGACAGGCTTATTTATGCAGAGGAAGTACCAACATATCTTGACTTTAGTACGCCCAGTGTGTGTGTGTGTGTGAAAGTACACACCCACACAAATGTGCATGCAAACACAGTCACATATACTGATTCATCTTTTTCATAACTTAATTTTTAAAAATTAAAAAAATTCCTTTATGACTTAAAGTTGTTGTTGTCTTTCTGCTTTTCCCGGTTAGGGGTCGCCTGATTGGCAGTAGATTTTGACGAACACTGACGTGCCTGCTCGACGTTCAACCTTCAACAAAGGCACGTCCATTTACGCATGTCTTTCCAACGCCCACCCAACCGCGGGGAGGACATGCAGACTCCACACAGAATGCACTCCCTGCACTCCAGCCGAGAATCGAATGGGAGAACCTCTTGCTGTGAGGCAACAACGCTACCAAATTATTATTATTATAGCAATATAATAACTAGACCACCCAACAAACTTATATCACAACTTATAAGCCTAAGGCACACTTTCACCTAGGTCTTTAAGTCAACTTGAAAACAGCTGCACCTTTTACACTGCTTCAATAAACATTTTTATAACTGTCATAGGACAAAACCAGCATGACTTGTGATTAAAGCACACATCAACTCCTACAATATTATTGCTCTCTAGCTAATAATATTTACAAAGCACCTATACATAGTTCTAGTTCAGATAATGTGTAAAGGCCATAAAAATGATAGTGACACTACTGAAATACTCTGATATACTTATAAAACCAGAGGGTTTACCTTCATCTGACAGTTTGGCAGCCAGCTGACAGACCACATAGTCCTACCTCCTGAACCATTACAGTCAACAACTTACTGTAGACTAGTTTAATGCATTTTTGTCTCCTGAATCCCCAAGTGTAGGGTATCTGCCTCCACACCATTGATCTCTAAATATACTACTTTGAGACCACACCAACTCAGAGAAAAGGGAACCACATTTATTCCCACTTTTCTAAGTTAGGTTACTTCAAAGGTAGTATATTTTAAGACTGGGGTTGTTGTGGTGGAGTTCTCACTTCACTGACTAACAGGTATACACCTCCTGCAGAACACAGTTGTAAAAATGTATGTGGCTTAAGTATATTGCTGTGGTCTACCAGGTAGAGGTAGGCTTGTTCACAATAGGCTGATTGTAATATACTAGCCTTTGGTATGTCTAAGCTAAGCCAAACTAGAAAAATCACAAGGATTTTATAATATAAATTCTGCTTGTCTTACTGCTCAGGAAAATATTTTTGTTTAGAAATTCCTCATTTAAACCAAGAGACATCAGAACTGTATGCCTTTTGAAGGACTGACTGAGATATCTGAGGCCTAGTGCTGTTCCTTGGGCCTGAGTTATGCTAAACTGAGTGACAGCAACTAACTCAACCTTAACTATGTGGCTAGATAACTATTGCGATGGAAAAATCTGAGCCAGAACTTCCTTCTGGTGGAGGGTTTAAAAACTGTGAAAACAAGGGTGATGAAATATTAATTGCACATCTGGTGATTTTGTTTGACTTTCACATTTTTATGTTATTAAATACAGCATTTTTTTACTAAACTCCTGCCCAACAGATTATGTTACCTTTTTCCTTTGCCATATTCCCTACCACGTAGGTGTTGACGGTACTAATTGATACTTTACTGAAGATGGGCCCTATTTCAAGGAGGTTATAAATATAGAAATGACTGCTCCAGGAGATAGCACAAGATTCCTTAGTGAGGAATTACTCTCTCATTGTAAATTGTCTGTTTGGGCTTCTTTGCTAGAATTAGTGCCTTAACGTTTGTACAGTGTTGCTCTATCTAAGACATACTGCTATTCTAGGCATAGCTGCTGCCATCCTCTTTCATGCTACCATGGTGCTTAATCTGGTTGCAGTACAGAAGTTTAAGGGAAAAAACTGTTACCTTCAAAACTTGTAACAGTAAAACGAGATTTCATTGAAAAATGGTGAATGTTGAAATACAGTGCTCTTGCAGGCGTTATTTACCCATCTTTACCACCAACATGTACATGGGAATGCCCTCCACACATCTGATACCTGTATTCTAACTCCTAGATCACTTTACCTTAGAGTAAAGGGAATTCTCTAATATACTGCAGTTTTGGACCCTCAGCTGTGTGTGTGTGTGTGTGTGTGTGTGTGTGTGTGTGTGTGTGTGTGTGTGTGTGTGTGTGTGTGTGTGTGTGTGTGTGTGTGTGTGTGTGTGTGTGTGTGTGTGTGTGTGTACAAATTACATTACATTTTCCAGTTCAAAGTTTTGAAAGTCATAGTTTTGTCTTTCAAACTTCTGCCTTGCTCTCAGTAGATCTATTCTGCATAGAAATAAAAAGCAGGATGAGGCAGTCTGCATTGTTGGATGGGGGTTGGTGAAATTTGTTTTCTTCTTTTTATTTATTAATTTATTTGCATTTACTAAGTGTGATAACCCAGCTTGGCAAACAGTCCCTTTTCAGCAGTGGCTAGAGGAGATAAGTTTCAGTTTTTTACATATAATACAGTAATTTTAAAATAATACACATAGAGATTCTAATGCACAAGCAGTATACACATGGCATGGAAGATATACATAACAGAAACAGATTCAGTGTTTGTTTTTACATTAAAGTTTATCAGTATATATGGGGTTTGGAATATATGCATAGCAAAACTAAGTACAGGTTTAGTAACATATACATGGTTTAGAATATATATATATATGTGTGTGTGTGTGTGTGTGTGTGTGTGTGTGTGTGTGTGTGTGTGTGTGTGTGTGTGTGTATATATATATATATATACATATATATATATAAAACATATGTGTGTGTGAAAAGATAGCAAGATCAGATACATGTGCAAGAATTATGAGGTTACTTTAGTTATTTATACAATAACTGGAAAGAAAAGGTGTATGAGTAGTGGTAAGAAGGATGGAAGAAAAAAATGAGTCTAGATGTGATGCTCAGAGTATGTACCTTCTCTGCTACTGGACAATACAGGAAAAGTTTTGTTCTGTTTTGTAATTTTCACCTTGTCCAGAATAGTTAGGAAATATCTGCTGTCTGGTACCTAGGTGCAGTGGAATTAATCAGTATGAGTCATAATAAAATGTATTCAGACCTGATCAACTCTTTTTTTACGCTACATCATTGGTGATATTTAATCCCAGCTTGGTGATATAAATAGCATAAATGGATCCCTGTTTTACAGTACTGTGTGCCATCAGTCTGCAAATGGGCTCAGAATAATTCTCTTGAATGCTAGCAGCATCAACAACAAATGGTCTCTTCTTAAATCTTAAATTCCTTAGGAAAATATAATGTTTACTCATTACTGAAACATGGGCTGAAAGATGAAGGCTACCCTTTCATACTTTTCGTGTCTTTTTAGATAATAGACTAGGCCAAAGACTGGAGGTAGTGGTGATGGTTTTTGGTTGTCAGGAATAAAATTAAATCAAATTTGTAGGAGCAAATCCATAGGTGGACTGTGATTCAGCTTTTAGTAGGGTGTGGCTTATATTCTGCTACTGTCTTTGCTAAGGTTTTTTTGTGGAGGTTCATTATCAGAAGCACATGACCTAATCAAAAATGGCTTTATTCTTTTCTGGGTCTTAACTTTGACCTTGCTTAGACTGAATAAGCATCTGCTGTGTAGAACCATTAGGCAACATGCTCTTTCTCAAGTCATATCTGAACCTACTTGACCAAACTCCATAACAAGGAAAAGCAACCTCACTGATGCCACAATAAGCAAGTGCACGTATAGACACGCTAAATTCTGGTACTTCCCAACTTGTGAAATGATCATTTTTCAATTATCACATAATAGCCTTTTAAGAAACCTAAAACTGAGCTAGTTTATATCATCAATCTAGCCCATCTTCTAAAGAAATTGTGTTCCTTATGGACTTTGTCATTATAAACTTGGAACCAGTCTTGGTTAAGAAAGACTCTTGTGTTTGCCCTAGATACGTTACTAATTATTCTCACTGTGATGTAAGGATAACGGGAGGAAAATGTCCATGGCTGTCCTCCTGTCTCAAATGCTAGTGAAAAGCTAAAGACAGTGTTTAGAGAAAATACATAGTGCCTATAAGATTCTCTTTTATTTATTTATTTAACATTTGTTTACCTGGAAAGTCCAACTAGTACAGAGCCTATTTTCAGTGGACGCCCAGGGAGAAATGCTCCAGACGCATGTCTTTGGAATGTGGGAGCAAACCAGACTACGCAGAGGAAATCCACACAAATGCAGGGAGGACATTGCAGACTCCACACAAAAGGCACCTCAGCCAAGAATCGAACCAGAGAACCTCTTACTGTGAGGCGACACCTGTGGTGCTCCAAAAAGACTTACAGGGACTGCTACTAAATGAGCTAAATAAATCAAACCCTGTTACCTTAGAAAGACACCAAACCTCCCCTCCATGAGTCATAATAAATTATTTTGGAAGGTCCTGAGACCCAGTAAGTCTTATGGATTTCAATGAGCCTGATAACTCGTACTCAGTTTGTTAACCATGAAGACCCTGGAAAATCAGTCAAAACCATATTGAACCATTTTTTTCTTCTTAAACTGATTTAACATCTTGCCTAACTTCTTCTTCAAGGTTGTTTCTCTAAGAACTGTCCATAATCTTATGAACATATTGCAGGATAAGATCAATCCTATACCTGGGTTATCTCACCTCACTTTTCTTAGATTAGCAGCTCCAATTATTTCTGAACTTGTATTCCGTATCTTCAGTCTTTCACTCAGCCCAGGAGTAGTCCCTCCTGCATTAAAATATTTTATGATCCTTCATATACCTATGGTAGCTGTTACTGCTTGTATTGGTTGACTTTCACAAGTTTGCTCTCTGGTGAAGATCTCATGAATGGATGTAGCACTGGTATAGCCATTTAGTACATGACTGATACTGTATTTATTAATATGGAAATGGTCTTGTTGACTAGATCAAGTTTCTGTACAGTTGAAAAGTGCATTTCAATCATTCCTTACTAATAAGACTCAAAATAATTGTACTTGGAAAGGGCCATATTAGATTATTTCAGAGTTATCTTTATGAAAGAATCTTTCAGGTTATCATTGATTCATTGCACTCTAACCTAGTATATCTTAGCAAAGCTGTTACCCAATATTTTGTCATGGGACCCAAATTATTTACTTTGTTTATTAATGATGCAGCCCTTGCTGTTTTGAAGCTTCAAATCGAACTGCATTCTAATGACCTGATTCTCTTGACAGCAGCCAAAACAAGTGCTATTGTTTGAAAGGAATTTCAGAACAACCTCAGTAAGCATTGTCAGTGGATGTATGTCAAAATGTTTATTGTAAAAAGCAATGAAACCTCTTCTTTGACCTTTGCAATATTTCTAAGCTGGGAAAATTGATTAAGTTCCAAATATACTATATTTTGAACAATCTGATTAGTTAGTTCCAGCATTTTGAACATGGTTTGACCCTAATCTCTCACTTAAGGTCAATGTAGAAACAATGATTGATAAAAGAGTAAGCAACTACAGTTAAGTTACAGAGTCTTTTTTGAAGAGCCAAAAGAATTTATCTTCTAATATTAAAATGAAGTATACCCTTCCTACAGTATATGTAAACTCCTCATATAATACTAATATATGTAAACCACACTTAATCCAGTTTATAGCTTTACCTCTCTGTTGGAATCCACTGAATACCATTTCATATCACTGCAAAAAGCTAAATGGTTTCTGATAAAGGCCAAGACTCCTGCGCTGTTCTACTGTTAAATATTTTAACAGCTATATCAGAAATACTGCCACTATGACTCATAGACTTTGACTAATTTGGCCACTGTTTAATAATAATAAGAAGAATGGACCTTAACCTTCAAAATACCCGTTTTTAGACTTGTATGTGCAAAGACCTTTGATAAAGTTACTTTTGCAATCTTACAGAAATATTTACAAAAAATATTTATCTTTACTGGGTCATTGGTTTGCAAGCAACAAGCTCTGCATTTATCCCCCCAAACTGATCAACATTTATTTAGACACCCTCAAGGGCTTTAAAATTCAGGATACCCCAAGAGCCTAGATTCACATAATAACCCTATCTCTCAGGGAATATATCAAAGGTGCACTGATGTGTGACCAGACCTGGCTTTGCCCTTTAAATGCCATGTAAAAACTATAGACAGTCACATTAAACTATGTTTTAGACAGGTCAGCTATTTAACACCAGAAATCAGAAAAGCATTTAAGGTTAACTACTGATCCTTAAATTGGAATATATACTGCAAATGGTGTCCTTTTATTCTCCACACAATACTAACCTACTTTAAACAGTCATAATTAAGTTTTCTCATTGCTTCCTTTTTGTGAGAAGGCCCACTTTGAACTTACTTTCTTAACTTAATCATGATGATCCTCCAGAGGAACTTTTAGTGCATACCAAATGCTGTGAAAATAACTTGCTGAGAACCTCAAAACTATTTTTGCAGGGAGCAAATCCTCCTGTACTCCCCATGTGGGGACACCCTATAGTTCTAGATATCTATTCCATTGTTGCACAACAATGTAAAAGGTAAAGGGTAAACTCCATTGGTGCTGAAAGTGGCTTTCAGCAAATTTACTTCATAACATTGGCATTCACTGAAATAGTACTTGAGCAACTGACATGCTTCACGTTCAAGTTATTTAATTTATTGTAAAGACTCCTCCCCCAGCCAAAAGGCTTAACCCAATAACCTTCTCCACTTCCTCGGATTAGAAAGTCACAGATCTACACAGGCATTATTTTTTTCCCATTTGGTAAGAAAGCCTTCTAAAAAATTTTCCCAGCCTATTGAATTTACCTGCCTCCTTAAATTTGCAACCAGCAAAACTCCTCCAGCTTCCATTACAAACTTAAAGAGTACCATACAGCCCTGTAGGCCAGGCCTATGTGTCTCAGTCTTTCAGTCAGTTGAGAAGAAGTTGTGATGGTAACAGTGCTCTGTGTATTCTGCCATTTTGTGTGGAATTATAGCTGCAGTATTACTTTGCAGTCTTAAGTGTCTTGTGCCATTATTGAATACCTCAGACTGGTAGAATGTCATGATATCAGCCCAGTGGGATATATGTCACTTAAAACAATCAGATTTAAGCATAAAAATACAATTCAGAGACATAAACTGCACAAAATAACTGAAAATGGACGCCATTTTGGAAAGTTCCTCCATGCTGTCTGGACCCATGGAGTGTGTGTTTTGCTAGCAGTCACCTCTGAATCACTTACGTTACCCTGAAACACATTAATTGTGGCCACATACTCTTAACAAGTGTCTGGCATCTCACAGATACTTGGGAAGAAGGAGAACCCACCTGAAAATAGTGTAGGTCAGCTGTTATTGGAGTTTTAGTTTAACTAAACTAGAGAAATCTCTAAAAGGCATAAAGTGTATCTAGTGAGCACATTGCCTGGGTTGGCAACTCAGACAGGTTTTCCTCCCCACTATCTAACCTAATAAACCTATATTTAGCTGTAAATACAAGTAGCACATAGAAAATTTCATACTCATGTAATCCAGCTGCTGAAAAAGGATATAGTAACTGAGTATACTCTAATAAACCAGGTCTACTTCACTTTGTTGAACTCACTGATCGTCAAACACCTCTTCGTCGAACCCTATTTGTTGAAGTCTTCATTCATCGAATGATCATTTCAGTGAACTTTTACCCATGGTAAGTAACCAATGGGCCATTATTTGGAATTTGCCCTTTTTCCCACTGTAGTGCAATCTCAGAGTTAGTATATTTAGTTAGGGGTGTGTGTGGGGGGCACAGCCCCCCACCAGGGTGGGTTTTAAATATGCTGTTTTTGTTGCACTAGCTAAGTTGGCATACTGGTTGCTTACCCTAGGAAATAGTTTCACTCATTCGATGGATGAAGATTCGACAAATAGGATTTGAAGAAGAGGTGTTTGATGATTAGTGAGTTGGACAAAGTGTTATAGACCCAATAAACCCTGGCTAAGCAGTAATTACTCTGTAACTTTTGTAAATAAAAGGCTCTAATCACCAGCAAGTGAAATAATCCTTACTTTTTAAATAAAGTGCTTCTGAACTGGAAAATGAGTTAAATGGGTTAAAACAAATCTGGATAGCTGATAATTTTTCTTTTAGTGCATGCCATGGTCTGGCACTTTAATTTGAACCTTACTGGTACCTGTAGCTGCTCCCCTTCCTCCAGCATCCTGTGTGAGTTTACTTTAACTCCTGGATAAACAGATGCCATTTTGAAAAGTTCCTCCATGCTGTTCAGACCTATGGTGTGTGTGCTTCACTAGAAGGTAACCTTTAATAAATATTCTGGCTTTGTGATTACAAAATACCGGATTTTGAAGACATTTAATGGAAACCTATCTCTGTTTACGTTAGATATTAGAATAGGGGTAAGCTAATAAATTGCTGTAGACATAGCTGCACTGTTTGATTGCCTACTGATATTTTGTAATGGTTGCATTAAGGGACTGACTGTAGTAAAGTTTAAACTACATAGATGTTTTCCCTCTAAAACAATATTGATTTTTAAATTGCTTTGACTGTAAAAAAGACTCTGACATCCAATTACTGTAGTCATAGCCGCACTATTGTTTACTGGCCTTCTGAAATGTTAGCATTGTGGGAAGTATTATAGTAAAAGTTTAAGGTGCACATACCTTTTTGTTCTTAAAACAATAGCTATTTCAAAGTGCTTTGAAAGTAAAAAGATAGTGACATCCAATTACTGAGGACTTAGTCATACCAGTGATATGTAATGTTTGCATTGTGGTACTTTAGAAAAATTTTAAGCAGCACCTTTTGCTTCTTTAAAGGAATGTGAATATAGAATATAGGTAGGAACTGCATAATTTGTGCTGTATACTGGAAATAACCTTTCTCCGAATATTTCTCTAATGCTGTTATTGCTTTCAATATTTTATTTCAGTTACCTCTGACTCACTTGAGCTACGCCTGAAAGACATTAGTTGCAGCCACATACTCCAAACATGCATCCAGGACCTTACAGATACACAGGCAAGAAGGAGAACCACCTGAAAATAGTGTACATCAGCTGCTAAGGGAGTTTTACTTTAACTAAAGTAGAGAAATCTCTAAAAGGCTTAAAGTATATATAGTGAGGACATTGCCTGAGTCAGCAACTCAAAAAGGTTTTCCTGGCCACTCCTTAACATAATAAACCTACATTTAGCCATAAATAGAAGTAGCACATAGAAAATATCATACTCATGTAATCAAGCTGCTAAAAAGGATATAGCAATATACTCTAATAAATCTCGGCTAAGCAGAAATTGCTCTGTAACTTTTGTTAATAAAAGGCTCTAATCACCAAGTGAAATAATCCTTACTTTTTAAATAAAGTGCTTCTGAATTGGAAAGCAAGTTAACTGGGTTAAAACAAACCTGGCTAGCTGATAATGTTTCTTTTAGTGCATACCACAGCCTGGCTGTATCTGTTCTGTTCTCTTTCTCTGCACTCAGGCTCCCTCTGCTCCCCTACCCTACCCCCATTTCCCACCCACCCCATGCTATGCCTAAATTTATTTTAAACTAACCACACCCATAAACCCTATTACCCAACCTAACAAACTAAATTACATTACTTTTACATAGTACTAGTCTCCCCATAACAAGATAACAATACTTATAACTAATATAACTCTCCTAACTATTACAATACAGCAATATATTTACAAAAAACCCATTACTATCACTAAAATTTAAATAAATCAACATGATATGCATCCATGTTACTGCAATAATAGTCCTAACAATAGCAGCAAACCTCACCTCATACCACATTATTCTCAATGGGTCAGCAACCCCATATAATACTCCATTTCACTATCCACCACAAATAAAACCTTTAAATATTAAAATATCACCCTCAGTCTACAATATTACTTATATTGATCAGATTATCTATACTATAATACCACAACAAAACAAACCCAATGTCTCACTGAAATATAACACAATCATAGTAAACTCCTCAAGACCATAACGCACATTACTCCACAGTTAAACCTTAGAGGAGATATCCATCTAAACCCTGGCCACAACACTAACCCATTCCAGTAAACACCCCAATATGGCAGCCATAGTTTACTAAACCTCTCTTGGAAAGGATCTGACCTCCTATTATTAAATTTGAACATTAAAAGTGTCATTAACAAAACCCAACAACTTCATACCACTCTCACCCAGTACTCTCCTGACATTGCTCTGATTACTGAAACCTGGTTAAAATCTGAAATTAACGATAATGAAATTCTACCTCCAGGTTACAGTATGTATAGGGTAGAGAGAAAGGGCAAATAAGGAGGGGGAATAGCCATTCTAGTTAAAAGTAACTTTATTCTAGTGATCCTAAAACAAAATACTCCTGACTTTGATAATGCAGAAATAATCTTTACAAAACCTAAGATCAACTCCAAAAAATACTTAAACATAGTTGGAACCTATATACCTCCAGGAAACAATATATCCACTCTAGAACACATCATGTATTGGTCCTCAAACTCTCTTCACCCGGAAAAAAAAATATTATGGGGGACTTCAACATATATTTGAATACTTCTAGCTCACAAAACCCTTCAAATCACATAAATCTCCATGACTTCACCCAAATCATACAAGCCCCCACTAGAATTGATAAAATGTCAAATAGGCAAGCCATCCTTGATTGGATATTAACAAACAGACCTTCACTGTCTCTAAATGCTGGTTGTCTCCCAGATAGTTTCAGCAATCACCTTCCATCTTTTCTACTTAGGCAGCAAATAAATCCAGTGAAATTCACTAGCTGTCGCAAAATTAGGAACAAAAAAAAACTTTAACACTCAGAATTTCATAAATCCAAAAAGAAGCTGACACAGACATGACCACAGTATCCAGTTCAGAAACTTTACTAATTGTTAATTTTTTAGTGGACTATGGATTTAGTATGGGTATGTTTGAATTTTTATGCAATAAAAACTTTTTACATATATTTTTATGTGTTGATGGAAAGTATGCTATGTGCTTTTAAATTTTGATTGGAGTGTATCATGTGATTGTGTTTTTAGTGCTATTTAAGTGATATGTTTTATTTTGCTGTTTATGCACTTGATGAAGCTAATGTAGTGAAAGTGCTTGTGTTCTGTGCACAATTAGTAAAGTTTCTGAACTTGATACTATGGTCATGTCTGTGTCAGCTTCTTTTTGGATTTATGGACTTTTGTCTCTTCCTGACGCAGAACCAGAGCCTTTGTTAGTGGTAACTTTTTTGTACTCAAAATTTCATACCCACACTTAAACTCTGTAATTGGGTACCAATGAAACATCTCCACCTAGAGGAAGCTATAGAATATTTCAACCTAATTTTCCTGAACATTCTGAATAAACTAGCTCCTCCAAGAAAATTAAGAATAAATGTCAACTATGCCCTATGGTTAACAAAAGAAACCAGGTCACTATTAAAAGAGAAAGATACAGTTTTGAATCTGTGGCAAAAAAGCACAACACAAGGGACTAAACAGGCATATCAAAAACTTAGAAATAAAGCTAAACAACAAATCAAACAGGACAAGATTAATCACTAAGAAGACATTCAAACTAAACATCAGAACAACCCTCAGAAAGTTTGGTCTGCTATTAATAAAATCCTGCAATGTGGAAACACCAGTACTCTCACCCCTATAACCACTAACAACTCAGACTCTATAGCTATGCAGTTTAAAAAGTATTTCACAGACTCCATACTAGCCCTCACAAATAATGTGTGCCACCACCTTCACAGAAATTCCCATAGCAAGCCCAGAAAGCAGCACCTTTGATTTCCAACCTGTGCAAACAGACACTTTAAAAATCTAGTGAAAAACTCAAACCAACAACCCTAGCAGCTGATAACCTACCAGCTGAATATCTCAAGTTTGGCTGCTGTTGATATCTTCTACCCAGTATCTGTCTTAATAAACCGGTCCATCTCTGAAAAACTGGTACCAGCAATCTGGAAAATTTCACACATCACATACACAAAGGGGGAAAATAATTAGAACTGTTCAATTACAGGCCAATAGCTATATTGTCACCCCTATCTAAAGTTCTAGAAAAGGCATGCAAATTATGCAGTATCTACTTAATAACAACCTGCTATCCAAAACCCAACATGGATTTCGACCCTATGACAGCACTACTTCCACTCTAATGAGTTTCACAAACATCATTAATCAACATAGGAACAATGGTGAAATAGTATCTTCCATATTTCTAGATCTATCAAAAGCATTTGATACCATCTCTTATAACAAATTTATACAAGTATTCTTAAACCTTAGTCATTCCACATTTACTTGATTCAAATACTACTTAACAGGACACCAGCAAGCTGTAAACTGGCAACAAAGTATATCTCCTCTACTGCCCGTTACTCTAGGTGTACCACAGGGTTCCATTCTAGGTCCCCTCCTTTTCACGCTTTTCACTAACAGTTTATACACTGCTATCCTGCATGCCTCCCTAGTCCAATATGTGGATGATTCTACATTAATATGCACTGCATAATCACTCCAACAGTTACAACAACTAGTGCAGCAGTCATTCTCTGCAGTTGAAATGTGGCTTTCCTAAACGCAACTTATTCTAAACCCCAACAAGACCAAACTAATGATATTCCAAACCACTAGAGCTATGGATCCCCTCTCTCCATTTAAGATCATATCTGAAAACAATACCACCATCTCTCCTGTTTCCCAGACTAAACTTCTGGGTGTTATTACTGACAACACAATGAAATTTGACATACACATAGCCTAGACAGTCAATGAAGTAAATAAAAAACGTGGTACTCTTTACAGAAATAGACAATACCTAAAGCATAGCATAAAGGCTACCATTGCAAGAACACACCTGATCACCATACTCCTATATGCCATACCCATTCTGACAAACCTAAAAAGCTCAGACCTAGCAAAATTAGATACCTGCTACAATAAGATTACAAAGTTTGCAACAGACTCCAACTTTAGAACACACCATTGCCGTGCATTCAGACAACTTATCTGGCTAGAACTACCCTAGCTCTTAACTTATAACCAGCTTACATTGGCCCATATACTTCTAAATTAACCTGCAAAATCTTCTACTCCCCTGTATTAGTAGCTGGTCTCTATGCTCAAATAATAAATCTTTCTTAAAAGTTACCAAATCCAGCAATGCTGCTGGAGATTCCTTCTATTCTATGTGCACAGCGAAAATCTGGAACACATTGTCGACAGATATATGGACAACTACAAATACTCTGCAGTTTTAAAAAATACTCAAATCCCATCTATTGAATACAAAGGTATGCTTATGCACCAACCCTGGATAACTTATGAGCTCCTTCTTGCAACTACCCTTCCCCGCTACCCAACTCCTCTATCCTCTCTTCCCTATTCTTCTTATCGTCTCCACACCATCTGTTCCTTGCAATAATTTGACTCAGTCTCTGCCCCCAAAACTTCCAGCAACTTTTCTCTTTATTATTATCTCTCCCTGATACTATACCTGTATTATGTCTCCATAGTTTTTCACATGCATAAAGTATTTGGTAGATAGACATATCGGTGTCTTCTATTAGAAATGTGTATAAACCCTGGTCTATATATATATATAAAATTGATGTATTAAGAACTCTGTATGTATTACACTTTATCTATGTGTAATGTTTTGATATTTTAGGATTGGAGCTTTTCTCTCGTCTTCCGCTGAAAAAGGACAGGTGTCTAGTTGGACTTTCCCGGTAAACAAATGTAAAATAAATAAATAAATAAATTGTGTACAGTTGTCCTGTTGTAAATGTGGAGGTTTTCTCCCTGGGCTTTTGCTGAAAAAGCAACTGTATCCAGTTGGACTTTCCAAGTAAACAAATATAAAATAATTAAATGAATAATAATAATAAAAAGTGAAGCCAGAGTGCTTGGAGAAAGCCAATTTTGTTAGAAAGTCACGATTTTACCTCAAAACAAATGAATTTTACCAATTTTCAGACATAAAGCTGAAAACAGCAATAAGTTAATCAAAGATGGCAAAATTCAACCCTCCAGAACTGTTTAATTTTTCAAAGCCATTTGTCTGGCCATCATTGGGTCAGAGGTTTACCTGCTTTTGAATAACATCAAAGGTTGACAAGGAAAGTGAAGAAATTAAACCCTTTAATTTGCCATGGGTGAAGACATGGAAACTATTTACCATTCATTTTAATTTTTTGATGACCAGCGTGCCAATAATAAGTAACATGAGTCAATAATAAGTAAGGTCAAGGAACATTTTGTGCCAAAATTAAATGTTATTCATGAAAGAGAATGCTTTTTTGTGTTGCGGTGAAGCTAATGGAGAGGTTGTTTAAACAGACCGAACTATCTGAATATTGTGAGTTTAACTATACAACATTTGAGCAAATTAGAGATAGAATAGTGATTTGGCTACAGCTCTTGCCCTCAAAAATTACAGGCTGGAAATAAATTTAACTTTGGAAAAGGCAATTCAGAGAGGCTGAACTATGAAACAGACAATGCTGGAATATGAGTACAGCAAATGATGTGTGTAAGGTAAAATGCAAAGAAAATTACAAATTCAGTAAAAACCATGACATGGTCAAGATAAGCATGTGCGTGAGAAGCAGACTGAAAACCAGTTTAACAAATGCATAAAATGTAACCATTCACATACTGGGTCACAGCGGTATGCTATATGTGGCAGACCGAAGGTTTAAGAAATGCAACAAGATGGAACATTTCCCTGTCATGTAAAACTAAACAAGTGGAAGGAGCAGCCATTGACAAAACAACTGAGTGAGGTGTTCATAAGGCATGTTTTCTGGGTTCAGTGACTGCTATACTTAACACTGAGTCACTCTGTTAAGTCCAACTCCCAATGGAACATTAAGATAGATACAGGAGTTAATGTTACAGCAATATATCATAGTACTTGATATGGATGTCAGGACTGACTTCTTGAGCTTTGCTTCGCTCTGCTCTCAAGGTGAATTTCTTGACATTAATTCCTTGAACACATAATAAGTTGATTACGATAATAATCCTATATATTTGTTTCTGGTGAGGGTATGCTGGCAGTGTTTTTTTTTTTTTGAGGGGTGGATTATTTGTACTTATTTTATGTGTGCAGCAATAGGGTAAAATTGATTTAGTTGACAACAGCATCATCTAGAATTCAGTTAAATATTTTCAATCACAGCAGGCAGTACTCACCATATTATAATCTACTGCAGCAGTACTCACCGTATTCAAAGTCAGGGACAAACATAACTGCTGAAAGCACCAGTGCTATTCAGCAAAAACAAAACAAAACAAAAAAACTATGAAATGACTTTTTTATACAATAGCTGTGTTTAATATGTACGTAATTTGACAAAGCAAGACAGAAAAATCTGTTTTGTTCATGTTTAACAATGAAGAGCAAATTCAAAACAAAACATGTAACTGACTATAAAAGTGCTCACCAAGTAAAATGAGTGGTATTTCATATCTATAAATATTACTTTTTTGTTTATAAACAGAAAGAGACAAAAACATTATTTTCATATTTCTTAACAAACTAATATGAATAACTTCAAATTAATACAGAAAGGAGCTCTGCATACAAAAGTTGTTCAGCACGCAGTTGTCTTCAAATTAATGCAATTTGTAATGTACATACCCTAAATTTTTCAAAAAAGGGCAAAATATATAAAAATTAGTTTGCCACATTTTGCACTTGTTTTCTTTTCTACACATACATTACATTTTAAATTAAAAAAAAATTAAATCCCATCCTCAGAAGTGAAACCAAGTCAAATAAATATAATATGTAGATGCCTTGTATTAGATATGCATAATGTCTTGTACTGTAATGTTAGATAAACATTTTCTCTTTTCATAGCTTTCCAGCTATCAGCTGCTCAGTGTTACTCCTGTTAAGCCTAATTCAATTGTCTCTGACACTGCTTCCAGGGGCTGAGACAGCTCTGGCCACCAGCAGGTTAGAAAGGGGAAATATAGAGTGTAGCAACCTGGCAGCTTCACATACACTATCTTAATATGCCACAGATGTATGTTATGCCCAAACTGGCAGGGCTGCTTGACATCACATGCATCACCGCATACAGTATCAATTTTCTCCTGGGCCATATGCCAAATTCAATGTCTATATGTTATATGATTATAGCACTACCACCCCATTCCTGGGATACTGCTAGATTTTGAGCAGAAACACCACACTCCCTTCCTGAATGGGCCCACTGATGGTTGCTGGTCCTCTCATCCTTCCCAACTTGTCTAGGTGAAGCATTTTGTGATATATATCTAACATCAGGCTCCTACCACATATGTTACTCATCACAAAACTTGATATTGCAGTACCATATATTATATATGGCTAAAACCTGACCTATACACCTCCCTCACACACGCATATATATATATATATATATATATATATATATATATATATATATATATATATATGGGTCCACTTTTAAATCTCAAAATACTGAAATACCAAATTTCAGTATATCGAGACAAGAAAGTCAAATACCCACTACAACGAAAAATTAAAACACAGAACGTTAGAATACTGAAACTTCATAATACCAAAATTTCAGTATGTGACGCTCTGTATTTTAGTACAATCTCCACCACACAAACAAAAACACACACATGACAAACCTGACAAACCACCCTACAGCATTAAAAACCAACAGAACACATACCACAAAATCCAAGAAATTGATATTTCAGTATTTTGAGACTGCAAAGTGGACCCATATATATATACATACACACACACACACACACACACACACACACACACACACACACACACACACACACACACACACACACACACAGTTCAGATGGTGTAGTGGTATATTTCTCTGACTATAGTGTTCGGGGCCATGGGTTCAACACTTGGCACTGAGTGGCTCTACTCGACAGAGGCACTGGGAACAAAGGTCGGGTGGCACGATGCCAGGGTAATCCTATGGGCTAGGCTTGTAAAGGCTCCGGGGCCATTAGCCTAGTACACACCTATGAATATATGTACTCTGTGTTGATTGATCAAAGTGCTGAGAAATCAAATCACAAATTATTGATTCCACTGCATCAGTTCACAAATAATTAATCCCAGCACATTAAACAATCAAAAAAACAAAAATCTACAAAAATCGAAACTCAACAAATTAAAAATGGAAACAGTTACTTTCCTCTTTAGATCCATTAAAACTGCCACAAACATCACACATAGTTTGACTCAACAGTGGCGGTGTTGCAGGAAGAATTTTTCTAAGGGAATATATAAAATAGGGTTAGGGAGGGGTTACAGTTAGGGCCTGCATGCATTACTAAGATAGGCAGGAGGGCCTCTGTGGATAACTAACAAAGCCACTGGGCAGGAAAAAAAGATGCAAACATCAGACATGAGAGAATTGTAACCTGAAACGGCATCCTCTTGTAGTAGCTAGGGGCTATAACTGAGTTTTATCTTTACTTTTTCAACCCTGACATAAAAAATTATTTTCTACTGTTTTTATTTTTATAAAAATATGTAGGTAAAAGCCTCTACAGCCCCCTGTGATTCTTCTTAAAATGAAAGCTATATAACACCTATCATAATTCCAGGTCTACAAGGGTTCTCATAAAGTTGGGTGTTTATATTCTGAAACTATTCTCCCATCTGTAGAGGAAGCATTTGAATAAAACATCTCAGAATTCTCCTGTTGGGCTACCTTTCATTTTTTGGAGGATTTCTGAAAGATGCTGAACAGTTGCCCATTAAGAGAAGGGGTAGAACCTCCTCTTCAGAGTTTTTTTTTCCCAAAAGCAAGGGAAAGAGCATACAGGAAGGGGAGGAATCTCACTACTTTGTTGACACATTGGCACAGCATGACATCAACAGGCTTTGATGAAAAAGAAAGACCTATCACACCCAGGTGAAGGATAATGTAAGAAGGGGTTTCTTCATTGCTGCATTGGGAGTCCTTGAAGATCAGGAATTATATTACAAGTAATTTAACATTCTTTTGCTTTCAGGGATTCTCATTTATCTGATCATTTATCCTGAATGATGAATACCAAACAGTATGACAAGAATGGAGGATAAAATGTTATTTTTAGCTGTACATATTTGCAGCACAGATATCCTGGATAGAAGAACTAATAAAGTAAGCAGAAACAACAGGCAATATGAAAGTAGAATGTGTCTCAACAGGCTTGATAAGGATTTACCCTCCAAGAAGTAACATCTCTTAATGCAACTACATCTAAGTAGATATAGTTTGAATGGTAACAGGATTTCCCTGACATACCCTAGCAAAGAAGACAATTGCTTAGTCTAGCAGACAGGTGTTGTGTGACAGAAATAGTGTCTTATTGCTTTCTGCATGGCTAATCTGTTGTGGACAGATTCTCCTTTTTGAGCTGTCTGGAAACTGGAGAGAGATGAGTAGCCTGGGTCTTTGTAACAATGATAACACGTTTAACATCAGTTTGGGTTTGGCACACAGGAGGATCCTATCCATGTGAATGACCAGAAGAGTATTCTAAATCAAAAGGGCCTGTGACTTGGAGATGTATCTCACTGAGGTTGTGGTCAAAAAATCAAGGTATTCCAAGGCACACATTTCAGATTCACTGGAAGTTATCAACTCAAAGGGGGACTTTGAAGTCTGTGTTATACAATTTTAATCCAAAGATGGTGGTAAATAATGACTTTTGACACATAATTACTGTAATTCTGTATCTGGAAGGGAAAGGCAGTACTCTAGAACTATATCATGTTGATTGGAAAACGGTCTAGATCCTTAGCTCCTGCCTAGACAGCAGATTGCTTCCACCTGGCAGAGTGTATGACTCTGGTGGAATCTTTTCTGGCAGCTAAGACAACTTTAGACCCTTAGGTTAAAGCCACACATCTGGGTTCTGCTATCGCCTAAGGAGCATACAAACTCAAAATGTGCTATTTGGAGACATTTGGATTGTAAATTATGAAACGATTTACTGATTGGTCAGGAAGAAGGAATCTGGGATAACTACTTGATGAAGGGGTACCACACTTATTTGAGCTATGCACAAGGTTTCATGATTGTGACCAATTCCTTGTGAGCCTTGTGAACAACTTTCTAAACCAGAAGAAGGGCATTATGCATAGCCAAACTTCCCTTCTAAGCAATACGCCTCAGAATCTACTCATTTATTTGCATTTGGTCATAGGGAAGGCATTATGCCACTTTTCAGAGAAGGTGTGGGTAGAAAAGATACAAAAACATACAAAGAGATTATAATACACACGTTATGAGTACAAACAACATTTGAAGTATAGTGATTTCAATTCAGTGAGACTATGTGTCTAGGTGGGTATGCAACAAGTAGCAGTTGTGAAAGAAAGAAATGTTAAAAAAAGGGAGGTGGGTGAAGAAGGAAAGTAGTTAGGGAAGCCAGTTGTAGAACAGTGGAAACAGGAGTACAAGAAGATAAAGAAATCAAGAGTTAAATATTGACAGAAATCCAAAAAACTGAAACGTGTAAAAATCTAGAGGATTAGTTTAAAAGTGGGTGAGGGATTATATTATATTGAATTATTAATCTGCATGATAAGGGTTACAGAAAAGAGAGAGCAAGCCTGGATAAATTGCTCTTTACAGTGGTGGTGATTGAATTCTAGTTTAGCCCAAAGATGAACATGTGATAAAACAAAATGCTACAAAATCTACACATGAAGCTGTCACATGTAGGCCAAAGACTGGCGGAAAGAGATGGTATACATGGGGCTGAAAGAGAAACATTTGACACCAACCTATTCCAAACCTTTCAGGGTCTTCTAGAGGAAAATCTATAACTTTTTTCAACCTTCAGTAATGACTGAAAACACGAGTGAGGTGTTGTCCTTCCTTAGAGAAGGCTGTAGAACGTGAAGCAATGACTTGTGTGCTAGCGTGAACTCCAGAAGAATAATATGCAACTGCGCATGAGAAAGAGATCAATCTGTCTGAGTTGTCTGATCCCTGAAGTACATTCCCCACCCTAGAAGGATAACATCTGTAATCCTACTAAACCATGTCAATACTAGGGCAAAAAGCATGCCCTTCTTTCCTTCTCTGCCAGTCCTCCTTTACCTAAACAGACAGCTCCAAGGACTCATTGAGATGTATAGAATGTTGGCTGTAGCTGGAAATCAGATGACACTGAAAGAATCTTATCCTCAGCCTTCCAAGTGGAATGGCTGTAATGGCCACTGCTGTGAAACCCATGATTTTTAAAAAACAATTACTGGAAGAGGTTAGGCATTTAGAAGGGTCTGGCTGACAATACTGGATAATTACTAGCTTTTTTCTGAGATAAGGAAGGCTATGGCCTCAGCTGAATCTATAGACAGACCTAGAAATGTTATAAGTCTTTGAAACAGTGTGAGGGACAGAGTAAGAAAGGTCACGAGCTGTGAAGAAGTCTTTTAAGACTTATTTAACATTATAGTGATTCATACATCCTAGCCCACTGGAAAGACCCTGCCTCTGATAAGACTTTTTGAACATTATAGTGATTCATAAATCTTGAAACACGGACAAGGCCCTGTCCTTGACTTCTATAGGATGACTCTTGGAAGGAACCAACAGGAGCTAATCTTCAAGATAATGGAAAATGCAGATGTGCTTCACTGTTATATGAATGGCAGTAGGTATGAGACTGTTAACTACGATGCATGAAGTAGATGATATACTAAAATAAGATCTTGGACTAAAAGTTCTGTTATCATACCTGAGACTGAAAAACTTCCAAGGAGCAAGGTGTAATCATTCTTTAAATCACTTATGACTTTAACATGAAGAATATAATTGAAAATTAAATTACCTGTCAAGCAAAGATGCAAGAGAAAGTGAATAGTACACTTTAAAGAAAGTCAGCAGTTGTGTGAAAAAATGGGAAGACAGTCAAGATAAAGAGGAAAAAATCTTATTGCAAGAGCAGGAAGATTATCAAAATGGCAGCCTGTTGCTCTGGCAATGGCATCAGTGACATAAGTCACCATGCTTGGATATAGCGAAAGGGTGGCTGTCATCTCCCAGTTCAGTAATGCTCAAATGTACAAGGTACAATGTATGCAGGTATGCATTTAGGAAGACAGAAGTTATCATTAATTTTATAAAGTTAGATGTTAAAGAATATTTTTTCTTGTCACTCCAACCTGATAACTTATAGATTTGTATATTTATGTGAAACCTACATTATGCATTAAACAATCAAAGTGAATGGTGGAAGTTAAAATGTAAGACCATTCCAGGGATGCAATAAGAAATAATTTAGATAGCCGTTGCTCTCAATGCACATGAAGAACATGATGGGAAAATTACTAATTTTAAGTATTTTGACCTGGGAATACTCTTCTTGTTAACAAGAGGAGACAATGTTAATGCTTTATATGGAATTATAAATTTATTTTGAATTTTGATATTTTGTCTCTTGGAGGAATGAATCTGGGTTTCTTTGCAGTGTTTTATTTGATGTTTAATGTAAGAAAATAAAATCTTTCAAAAGGCATTATTTTAATAGAGTGAGATGTAATTGTGTAAATATAAAAGAGGCTGTTATAAAATGGTATGTTGTAAAAAATGATGACGGCATTATTTCTAATCTAGGTCTAGAGGCAGACCTAGGAAGTTTACAAGCATTGAAGCAGTGTTCATTGGAATGCATACTTCTGATTCCCTAAGAATGCATCATTGCGGAAGTACTAGGGAATGCATACTGTGTGAACAAGTGTTGTTAATATTGTTTTTTTCCCCATTGTGATGTTATTTTCTTCATTTGAATCCTCAGCATCAAAGGCCAAGAAACATGCTACATCAATTGATCAAAAGAGTCTGTCTCTGAGCAGGATACACTTATGAGGCATCATCTAAAGAGATGAACTGAGAAGCTTGCTTTTGTTTAGCCAGAAAGAAAACGGGAATCATGTGTACCTCTCCTTTACCTACCTTAATGATGATGGGAGGGGCTAGGGAAGGTTCAGCTTCAGTGTCCTCACTGTCTCTTTCCATCCCAACAGGCTGCAAAGTATGGACCTTCAGCAGTCTCTGGGGATTTATCCTCTTTTTGGAGACAAGCACACATTTGGATCCCTTTTTTTCATTGGTTATTCTGACATAGAGTATCCTGATTAATGTTTAGGTGACAGGTCACCCATGGGGTCCCAAAAGGAAAATTATGAGATTTTCACTTGGCGATTACAGGCGTCTTTAGTCTGATGATAACTTCTGCCAGGACCATGTCTTCTTCAATAATGAATACTGGAAAAGAAGGAGTCTGTCTCTCAGCGTTTTCATGACAGCGATGGATGATTCACTGAAAGAAGTACAAAATGAACTATCTTGCTCTAAGTGAGCAATCTCCAGGTAAATTATCCTTTTATAACATTTATGTTTGGGTGTCAGCATTTCTCTATAAGGACATTTATAAAGCAAGGTCTAAGCCACAAACACAATAATGAAACAAGAGCAAAATGACGAATTTTCACAGTGCAGTGAATGCAATTAAATAAGCGCCGCAATGGAACTGGATATGAACTGCTGAGATGGATACACTTTATTGGAGAAAAACACTCCAAATAAAACAAGCCATTGAATCAATGGAATTAAACAGGAAATTATGGCCATACTCTAGTTTGAAAGGACTGATGAGAGGGTGGCCTGCTTTTCCTTTCATATTAAGTACCTTGGCATCATTGATGAGAAGGTGGATTAATTCAAGGAAAAAATGGGGAACTAATAAGAGACTGCTGAGACATTTTAGCTGTGAGTCTTCCCTACGGATAGGAGGATAGTTTTAAATGATGAATGTCATGCTAAATGAGACCTCCTCTCCAAAAAATAAACAAACGGTATTTTTACAAACCCCATGATTCTGGTGGCATGATATCACTGAAAGTTAAGCTTCTTGATGAAAGGGAAAGGTTGATTTAAAGTGAATGGATCAGTAAGTATGGGTCTTTTAAACAAGGAAACAAGGACTATGATAAACTGTTAATGCTGTCTAAGGTAGGGACGTGGATGGTACTTTGTCTGTGTGAATCTTTTGGTGTTATACAGGTCAGGGCTACACAGTAATGGAGTGAAAGCCCAAGAATGCAAGGATATGAAGGGACCTGCTTAGATGACTTATCCTCTTTTATGTTAGAATAAATAATAATACAAAACACAGTTTTCTGTTTTTTGTTCAGCTGTATTATATAGCAGATTATGTTTATATGGAAGCTATAAATACAATGTCTGATTATTAAAGCATCACAAAGATGCTTCAGAAAGTACTTTGTGTAGTTTTGTAGAATCTAGTTTTGTTAATATTTATTTGATGTGCAAAATTGTACCAAGATAACTGCCAAAGCAAATAATTTCCTGGAGAGACAAATGGAGGAAGAGGGCAAAGTTCACTGTAAGGAATGAGGGACAACAGGAAATTTAAAGTCCTTGCTGGGCAAGTCCTTAAAGTCTGTTTGGATAGTGTTCACTTCCTTTATAATTGAAATACCATGTTCAGCATTTTACAATTTTGCTTTGCTGGTAACATTTCAGGAAATTGTATTCAAAGGCATTTCTTCATCTCTCTGCTTCCTTGTATTTCCTGGATGATTGCCAGATTCACCCGACTGAGTAGTAGCCCACTTCTGGTCATGTGCTGTAGAAGGAATATTAAACAAAAACACATGCAGTCATTTGCCTTTATCATGATAAATATAGTTGTTTAATACCAATAATACTCCCTTACAGAGGATTGAGACCTCTGAAATATTAGCTCTTCCTTTAATAGCCGTTAAGTTACTTGTAATTATTTTTCCCAAAGCCAAGCAGGAAACAGTAGTTTGTGCTGGTGCACCACCCAGTGGCTATCCTTCATAATCCACATGCCTAGCATTGCTTACTAAAATTACCTGAGAAACACAATTCCTGTATATTTTATATATATATATATATATATATATATATATATATATATATATATATGTGTGTGTGTGTGTGTGTGTATGTGTGCAGGCAGGTTTGTGAGGCTGTCAAACCTTGGAGAGTTAGAAACAACTACAATCAATAGGAAGATGTTACAAATGGATTACACACACTAACAGCATTTTGGGATATCATTTTGAAACACTCCTATCTTAGCTACTAAATGTGTTCATTCATTGAATAAACTTTGGTAAGCAGGTAGGCACCTTGGGAATAAAGGTCTTTCTTTACGGATATCCTGGAACTCACAGGAGACTTTACTGATAGTTAACAATAATTATAGATATAATATCTGGCACAGTTTAACAGGATAAAGCACGAAGTATGCTACATGTCCTAGGGTGGAGATTATGTGCATATCTCCGTGTGTGCAGTCATCTGGGAGGTGGAGCTAACTGAAATCTGGAGTTGCATACTGGGTGTGTACTGTCTAGTGGTTACAGATGCAAGTATCTCATTCTGAGAGGGCTAGTCTAAGCTCTTTTATGAGCAGTTTAGAGGAGAGGCCGGAAAGGTATTCCATTCATGTGCATCCCAAAATATTTAACTGTCTGTATGCCTTACTTTGTTCACACACCTCAATAAAGAATACACAGATAATTTTTGTAGACACATCCAAGCAGAACTAGATTCGGATCTGAGAGTGCCTAAAAAGTAGTGAGAGAGAGAAAGAATATGCATGTGTGTGTGTGTGTGTGTGTGTGTGTGTGTGTGTGTGTGTGTGTGTGTGTGTGTGTGTGTGTGTGTGTGTGTGTGTGTGTTTCTATGTGTGCATTTAGAGGCTAGTACACTAACAACCTGTCTCAGCAATTTTAAGTACGTCCGTGTAATCCTTAAAGTAAAAGATATAGTAAGTACATGTAATCCTGAATGAGCTAAATTCACAAGAATGCTAGCTATAGGAAAGAAAGCTTAATATGTTCCATAATATGTTTACTTCTACTCATTTAACAAACACATAAAAATACACAGGATTCCTGTCAGATTTATTTGACATTTTCCTATCTTTAGTCCATGCTGCCTAGGGTCCTATACCTCACTGACTTCCAGAGACTCAACAGTTCGGGACTCTTCAAATGTTCCTGCCTTTGAGGGTAAAATGACAGATATGGACTTTTCTGCCTTTGAGACAGGATGTCCATCCCCTAGTAATATTGCTATTAATTCTCATCTTGAAATTTAGCATGAATGCTGGATGTCAAGACTTTTTGGCTAGATCGCCTTTAATTTAAAACTTCTTAAAGAGTCCTTTTTACTTTAAAAGTTGTAACAGTGGCTCTTTTATACATTTTTTTTTTTATTTAGTAGCTTGGTTAATTTTTTTAAATATATATATATATATATATATATATATATATATATATATATATATATATATGTGTGGATCTACTTCAGTTGACCTAACTTCCATTTGCTTGAAATTCATTTGACTGAGACCAAATCACCTAAACTTCACTTCACCTAAATTTCACTTGACTTAAAACTCATTTCACTGACAATGAGTACTAGCAGTGTGTAGAGCACTGTAAAGCAAGTAAAAGGTATATGCCCTTTTCCCCACTGTAGTGCGACCCTGGGGTAAGAATATATATAGTTAGGGGAGGTGTGGGGGCATAGCCGCCCATGTAGTTTGGTTTCACTGAACAATAGAAAAGTAAACCAGAGAATATAAAATCAAACTAGGTGGGAGACTGTGCCCCCCCCCCCAAGTTTAGATGATTTGGTCTCAGTCAAATCAGTATCAGGCACATGGAAGCTCTGTTCTCATCTGTCCAGCATGTCCAGATAAATGACCCAATTCTGCTGCCCAGTAACCTGTTCCCCTGACATATCAGTGTGATGATCCAAGAAATGTAGGCAGCTTCTACTGACATATAACTGATAGACCTGTACATAGTCAGAGAATGTATATGAAAACAAACCTGTCATTGTAGTATCCCACCCAAAGTGTATGACAGCTAGTCTCAAAATATGTCACATTAACACCTGCATCCTGTCAAGCCGTGACAAGAGTGTGTGCAATAACAGATTGTTAGGTATGTGTATAACATCAACATGGAATCTGGGAGTATGTGTAGAAATCGTCAGGTAATGTTAACTGATTTTCTCAACAGCTATAACAGGTAAGAGGTGTAGAATATACATAAGACACAGTCCACGTAGATACTAATCCACAAATATACCATTGTACAAAGTAAGGGCAGTGGGTAGCATAATAATACATGTAAGGGACAGATCACTGCAGTGACTAAGAAAGTTGTGAATACTACAGGGATATATTACTTGTTAACGGACCTCTCTCTCTCACTCCCACCATATGCCTGACAATAACTTAATTACACACCTCAGTGGGTATGTGTACACTCCAAACTTCTGTTGGGAGATATGTCCTATTGGTTTATACATATTCACATTTGGTTCTATACATGTGCCATGTTAAAATACTTCCATGTTGGTGGCCTGTTGCCATCAATGAAACCTGCATGCTGTTGTAATGGCCACTGTTGTCCCATATATACATGTGTTCTGCTCGCTCTGCAACTGTTGTAAATCTGGTGTCTTGGGTTAATGGGAATACCTATACATGCTGCTATAACTAATCCTGAATGCTGTTGGCTATTACTAACTGATATCTTTCTTAAAACTGCAACACCATGGCTCATATGGGAAGGCCGGTCCCAGCAGACCCACCTGTCCCACCTCAGCTGGCCATGGCACCGGGCACCAGCACATCTGGGTCCCAGCCTGGGACCTCCTCCTCCATTGGCCCTGCACCACCTTTGGGTGGAACCACCGCAGAGGATGGGCCCCCCCCCCCTTGGGAGCAGGGGCAGAGAGGTACCTGTCACCCGCCATCAGGTCCGGGCCATGGTACGTAGCAAGCTCGACAAGGATATTTGAGACAAGCTATGCCAGCTTGAGGGCCGTGTTGCACAATTAGAGGGTGAGCCTACCCCTCCTACCCAGCCCCCAGCACAGCCACCTTTGGGGCCGTGAAGGTACAGTGGTGACTGCCCATGGGTGGGGACCTCAGTCCCACTGTTTCCATTTGGGGGCTCATGGGCTTGCGACTTCCAAACACCCCTCCTCGTCCAAGGTGTTTACCCCCCACATGTGTCATATACCACCACTGTATGCATCTTGTTTGTCTTGTCTGTTAACCTACCCAACCTACCTCCCCAAATATACCTATTACCCCTCCCCAACATCCCACTCTCACCTGAAAAAAAAGGAAATCTGTTTCACAAAACAAAATCTTGCTCCATACATAGCTGTCCATTTTGCATGTGTCCACTGGACACATGTACTCCAGTCTAATTGGCATCACAACAAATTATTGTTGTCCTCACCCCTCCCCCCAAGGTGTTTGAGTGTCCAAATCTACCTCCAAATTCAGTGTATATGCACAGCTGTAGCTGTAGAAGAAATGGGCAGCTATGGACCTTCCCTACACCCTTCCTGCACATCCCCAGATATTTTCCTTACTGTCTTTCCCTCTTTGTGGCCCTTTTTTTACCACTGTCCTGTCAACCCCTTTTTCTTTTCTTTTTAAGGAATTAGCGCGGGGGTAAGCAAGAATAAGCACTTTTAAGCAGCAGTAAGCGGGTCTAAGCCTGTTTGTGCGGGGGTAAGCTATGCCTACACACGTTAAGCAATTTAGAAGCTAACTGAGTGTAGGAACCTGTAACCAGAAGTTAGCAGTGCTTACCTCTGTGCAAACCCACCTACAACTGCTTTAAAGTGCCTTAATCACTCTGTATCCAATGGCCTGTGTTCTTCCCAGCAACAAAATAAACAGCCTCTGCAAGGCTAAAACCCAGGACAATGCACACCATACACAAAGTGATTTACCACTAAGCCATGCCAGATATACATAAATATGATGTTTTCAGAAACATAACATCCAGCCCAGTCATGCAACAGTACAGAGAATGTATACCAACATCTAGATGTATGTGTGTGTGTAAATATATTAATATCTAAACAGATGCAACATATCTATATAAGTATGTATATATATATATATATATATATATATATATATATATATATATACATATATATATATATATGTATATTCAGAAATATATACATATGTATATATATATATATATATATATATATATATATATATATATATATATATATATATGTAAATATATATGAATATATATACATGCAAATGCCGACATCTACACATATATATGTCAACGGAACCACTACTAAATCCCGAAATCCCAAACTACCGATGCCCAAAATCCCGAGACCAAATACCCGAAACACTAAAATACCAAAACATCAAAACTGTGAAATTCAGACTACCGAAAACTACAATCAACATACACCACACACTTACACATACACACACCATCCCCCAGAACACAAACACACAAGCCTAAACTACAGACATGGGTGTATGCCCCCCACACCCCCCATACTTAAATATTCTAACTCCAAGGTCGCACTACATACATAAACACACGAAACACGACCACACAACTACATTCTCCTCGCACACACACATCACAGTCACAACACACACTTACACACTAAACCCTAAACAACATATTTAATCATAGATACTTACCTGACCTTCCATTATACCACAACACCAGAAGTGTGAATGTCAAACTCCCGATGATCGGGATTTTGAAATTTGTGCTTCTGGTCTTTCGGTAATTATGGGTTTCGGCTATATAGTCTCGAAAGTTTGAAATTCGGTATTTCAAACTTTTGAGATTATGTAGTGATCCCATGTCATCACCTATATGTCCACATATACACAGCAAGTTACATATATGTATGCAGATATATATCTCCGTAGGTATGTATGGACATAGTTATAAATATGTAAGCAAATATATATACCTATATAGGTATATATGGCCATACATCTGTAGATAGCAATGGTAGATTAACAAAAACATATATGTCCACATGCACCGTTAATGGGGTTGAGAGGCCCCAAACAATATACGTCTTGTATGGATTGGCATACCCCACCCTACAGCTAAACACATCCACCCCACAATACACTACCAAGTTTATTGTATTTAATTTGTGTTATTTAAATGGGGATTTAAATTATTTTTCTTTTATTCTTTATTTGTTAATATTTCATTCCCCTCTCCCTCACCCACTAGGCGGGCCGACCATTACAGGCCCATTCAACCCAGCCTCTCCTCGAACCATATTTTCTTTACCCACAGTCCCCCCACTACACACATGCAGCCATCATCCCTTCTCTGGTTACCGGCCCATAGCAATCACACCACCTCACTTTGCCCACCCTCCACTCCTCCTCCCCTCGGGACTCATCTTGTACATTGTCTCGACCCAAGTATCTTCAGTCTTCCACATGCTATAGTCCATGCACATATGAACACAGCCATGCTTACCTGTGGAGACATGGGGTTACCGCAAAGAAAGTCATCCAATTTTTGGGTCGTCCCGCATGGGACGAATGTTTTTTGGTAATAACAATAGACTTCACGGGTGACTTTGTTTACACCAATGGTTTTATTTTTAGGTATTGCAAAGCATACGTGGTACACAAGGTTGCCCAGTATGCACATGATACCTGATAGGAACGTCTAATTCAGGTATATGGGAAACACACGACCCTTGTATACACATGGCACTACAGGTACCCCTCCTGATAACTAAATTATATTCTAATGAAGATGCACAGAGCACCTTGCAGGACTACTGGTAACTGAATCACTTCTTTATTATAATGATAATGAAGATGCACACTGCACCTTGCAGGACCACTGGTCTCACAATATTATTGGTTCAAAACTGTGGTGGTAATTTAAATAAACAGCACGAGATATTGTATTTAAACAATGATAAAATGGTTGCGTTTAATAATGAAACATGTCTTTCTGCAGAAGTCTGGATAATAAAGAAAACAAAAGTGCTAAATAATACAGGAGTCTCGGGTGTTTTCTCTTCAAGTCATTTTGAATTTGTTTGGAATGCTTATGTGCTGCAGAATTTGTTTGTTTTTAGTGATAATTATCTGCATTTTTTCATGTGGTCTGGTAACACACACACACACACACACACACATATATATATATATATATATATATATATATATAAGCCACGGTGGTGCAGAGGTAGCATTGTTGCCTCACAGCAAGAGGTTCTCCCGTTCGATTCTCAGCTAGTGTGCGGGGAGTGCCTTCTGTGTGGAGTCTGCATGTCCTCCCCACGGGTAGAGTGGTGTTCCAAAAGACATGCATGAATAGGCGTGCGTTCATTGAAGGTTGGGCGTCGAGCTGGCAACTCGGCACCGTGAAAATCTACTGCCAATCATTAGCGGACCGGAGTTCCGCTGTGGCGACCCCTAACCAGGAAAAGCCGAAAGACAACAACAACAACATATATATAGATATACATATGACTACACATACACACGCAGACATATGTACAGTAAGATACTTATGTAGTAGGCGCACACAATATGGTACACCCACTATGCGCACAGTGAACACCCTAACAACTGGACACTGGATGACCCACCCGTACAAATGACATTCGTTGCCTGCAACATATACCCACAGAGTGGTCATAGGATAAACACCACACACAGGTTTGCAGAAATGGAATACCTTTATTTGTGTACTATTACAGAATTACATGCTATGTCATATAGCTGTTCAGACACTGACATCCATATCAACAGAGTAGTGCAACTGTGAAACAGTTATACTAATACAGTAGTCTGGAAAGGTCCACAACTGTTGCTGTCCAGGCCACACCCTTCAAATCGTACATTAGTAAGGACAGACTGGGGCACAGGATACCACACAATCAACAATAAGTGATTGCAGGTGTATAGTCCAGCAGCCCTTATCTACACACTGTACACAATCTCTAGGTGGTAAAGTCTTCAGCTGACCAAATGGGATGTAACTGTTACATAACTGGGCATAACTGACACCATCACAGGCACACTGGCACGCAGAACAGTAGTTTGTATGGCAGGAGGCAGTAGGCCTGCAGTAACCCACTTTATGTAAGTAATGTCAAGATAGGTGACATGTATGGTACTGTACATCCAGTCATGGCACCTCTGTACCAGCAGTTATGTGTCAGGACAGACAGAGGTTTGTGAATGCATAACCTATGGGGCCGAATGTATACCAGTCGTTATGTGTTATACCCATCTACATGGCTGTTAACATCCATATTGTCAGGCTTGGTCCACATGTTCTGCACTAAGGAGTTCTGTGAATACCTCTGGACTGTACAGAGTGTGTCAGAATGTCCACATTGCACCCATGATACCCCCAAATGTTGTAACAGCCTGGTGCATCCCCCCCCAGACTCATTAATACAGGGCCATATACCACTGTTACATACACTGACCTCTGGAGTGCATATGGGCACACATGTGCTGTGTAGGTGAAGGCCACACATATATGGCCCCAGCCCCACCATATGTGTGGGGGATACAACAGCAGTGTACTGCTGCTAGGCATGGCAGCGTGGTATACGTATATGCGCATATGTATCTCTATCTGTATATGTGTAGATATATACTGCTCTGTATATGTATATATCTGGGTGTGTAAATGCATATATATGTACATATACACATCCATCTATATATGTCGATATGTACATGTGTAATTATCTATATAGATATCTGGATAATCCTGTGTACATATATATTCACCATATGTCCTGAGCATGGGGTGTAGCCCTACCCCAGCCCCTATAGTCCCACCTTCATAGTGCAAGGGGATGTTAGGCATGTATAGCAGGTATATTAGCAGACTACAGCTACTGTAATAGGGATTGTCTTCACAGACATGGTGTGTGTGGGAGGTTACATCTGCTTTTCACATGTGCGCCATTGGCTACTGACAGACATCCTAAGGACATCAGAGTTCAGTACCGCTGCAAGCTCGTAATGCTCCTGTGGACAACAGCAGAGCTATTGGCCAATAGATGTGGACATTCTGACACACTCTGTACAGTCCAGAAGTATTCACAGAACTCCTTAGTGCAGAACATGTGGACCAAGCCTGACAATATGGATGTTAACAGCCATGTAGATGGGTATAACTCATAATGACTGGTATACATTCGGCCCCATAGGTTATGCATTCACACACCTCTGTCTGTCCTGACACATAACTGCTGGTACAGAGGTGTCATGGCCACATACTACCCACGAGATATTGGCATACATCTTTACAGCATCCCACCTCTCTGTCTGACATACACGACTGTTAAGGGAGGCCCGGCAGCAGTACATCTGGAAAGCATCTGGACATGACACCTCGCTGGGTAAGTACACTAAGCTGCTAGGCATGTAACAAAGCACTGTGCAGGCTACAGGCAGACTGGCTCAACACTGGCCTACATCTCCTATGGGGGAATGCACATGTACCTGCATATATAGCAGGCTCTAGAGGCATGTCACAGCACAGGTTAAGATACACCTGTGTGAAAGTGCATAACCACAACCAATGTGAACACTGCCACAGCCACATATGGTAAGCTAGCATAATATTACAGTATATGGACTATCTGTTCAATACCATCCTCATATGTGACACTCACACACTGACCCTACATATACTGGGCCACTACACAGTGTGGTCTGATGCCCATCTGTGGTATGGGACATATGTGTGTATGGCCCTACAAACATGTAAGCCAATATGGTAACATACAGTGGAGCAGCATGTAACATCAGATTGGATGGGACCTAGGACAATGACATCTACCACAGTCTGTACACAGGCCAAGGTACATATTAACATTACACACACTGTCTGCATTCACCATAAGTACACAGACCCCAATACTGTACAAACAACCACAAAATGTCCAGGTCATGTCATCAAATATACCCCCTACTGTACATAACATGTGTAGTAGTCTGATATCTCACTGGCTTGTTATCAGATATGATGACACTAATGATGGTGTACAACACATGCGCACCTCTTAATGCATGACATATGTACAAAGGTTGACATAGTTGTGGCTGGAAGCACATACACAGGGCCAATATTGACATATTGCTGTGATAACCTCATACATTTACTGTTGTAACAGGGTTTGTTGCAACATATGTCCTATGAGAGTTATGAGGTCAGTAATTGTCATGGCTTTCACCATCTACAGACTGCAATTCCCACATTGTCTTCTGCAGTTCACAGATGGGTGCTCTGTGGGTAACACATGACACCAAAGGCACAACACACTGCCCAGTCTGCAGATGACCCTACAGATGGGGATTCCTGATAAACATAGAACTGACATGGCAGGTATTAAAACATGTAGGACAGCCATATCCACACACACACACACACACACACACACACACACACACACACACACACACACACACACACACACTGTTAAACCAATATTACTCCAAATGCAGTATAGCAGCACTTACAGTCTGTAGTCAGGTCTGGCACATCCCCCTCCTGTGTGTTGCCCTGTTTCCACAGTGTATGTTGTTAGAGGTAAGTCTCCAATCCATCCGAGATGCTGTTTGCCAAACAACAGCTCTAGTTCCTGCTCACAGTGAATGAAAAGGGCCAACACCAACATGATGTTCCTTGATACTGGAGTGGGTTTCCTTGCAATTGGCTATTGGAATGTTACCATAGCTGTTCCACATACAATTAGCTAGGGAAGGGCTGCAATTCGTGCAGAGGCCATCAGCTGATCATGAGCATCACTTAAAATGCACATGCTGCTGCCTAAGAAAAGTAGGTGTAGGTCTCCTCATCCACCAGTGAGGGAGTGAGAAAGGTAGACAGAGGCATTGAGAAGTCAGGGAGTGGTGGGAGAGTAAAACCTAAGCATGTTTGTGTCACACACCTACCAGCACAGGGTATCAAACCCCTGACGACTATGTAGTGCTATCACAGCCCTATGCAGTTATTGGATGTGCCACATAGGTTACCTGTTGTGGAGTCCTCAGAACATATATGTGATGGTGAGTGACATCTGCAACAGGGATATGGTAGCTATACGGTAGGTGAAGTACATGTGCCTGTCCGCATGAACAGGTGCCAGTGTCAACACAGCCACACTCTCACAGGAATGCACACACATTGGCACACTTGGCAGGGCCAGGGATACAGCTCATCACTAGTGAGAGTGCCACAACACATTACTGTGCAGGTATCACATGCACCACATGGGTCATATGGAGGTTCTGTGGGCAAAAGGTATGGGGAGGTGTTTGGCATCAGACAGCATGCATCAGTATGCCACTGGGGGTTGTAGTGAGTGTGGATGCGATCATACGCATCATACAACACACAAACAAACACACAGGGTGCCAGTACTGACATGCATGGGTGCATTTATGCATGGGTATGTGGTGGGTGACTGTGCCAGATGGCTATACAAGGCTAGGTGATTGGTATACCTTGGCATCAGGCCACATGACAATGGTCTGCATTGTGGCTCAGGGCTGTGGTTTCTGCATTTGTCCACACAGGTGGGTATTGTATCCACCATCCAGTCACCTGGGTGACTATTGCGTGTGGCCAATGCTGTGCATCGCTTGCCATGTATGTGTTCTGTAGTCCATGACATGGACAGTGTCTGGGATGTGCACACCTCCCCACATGCATGTACAGTGACATGTGGAACTGTACCTGGAGTGTCGGGCCCATGTTGTGTGCACAGATTATCATCAGATGTGCCAGTCTTGGGCACCTGTGCCAGGAACTGGTAATGGACAGCAGGTTACCCCTGCACCTACATTGAGAGCATGCTAACTCCATTGCCTGGTGTGAGTGGCATCTGTCCATACAGGGCATGTTTTCAGGCATGGTATGTCCTTTGTGGGTCACGTGGTGGCACCACAGGTGTTCCAGGTGTCCAGTGGGGAACATGGGGAAGGTGCACTGTCTGCATGTATGTGTTTATTGGACAGATGGACAGGGTGCCATGCCCTCTGTAGGTCACTGCATTCACTCTATAGTTACTATCAGTCGCCAATATGCAGTGTACTATGGGTTCCTATTAGATTGTCGAAACTCCGTTTACACGAATACAAAATCATCGACACGTATTACGTGAAATACATACTTGTTGAACGTGCAAACAGCAAAATTCATATAGCTCCATAAGGTAAGTGTGCGATAGTTACAGACCTTAGGGTTAGGGTGCGGGTTAAGGTAAGTGTATAGATAGGTAATGTGTGTAAGATTTAGTGTAGTGTTAGAAGTAGGGTTTTGTTAAATGTATTTATGTGTATTATTTATTTTGTTTGGGTATATCTCCGTAGGGGAAGTGTGTGGGAGTTACGGACCTTAGGGTTAGGGAGAGGTTAAGGGTAGTGCATAGATAGTTGTGTATGTGGGGTTTAGTGTAGGGTTAGAAGTTGAGTTTTGGTGCTTTACTTTAGGGTTAAGAGTAGGGTTTGGTTAGTGTATGTATGTGGTTTATTTATTTTGTTTGGGTAGGTAGTATGTAGCGGGTGGTGGGGTTGGCCGACTATGAACGTTCGATATTTTAAAGTTTGCGGTTTAGTGCATTCGGTATTTTTGCAGTTCGAGTAATACGTGTCACTGTTTTGGTATTTGATGTAATGGATTTTCGTTGTTTTACTACAGACCCGTGTACTACACACATATTGGCTGTTGCCTTGGCGTGTGTGTGTGTGTGTGTGTGTGTGTGTGTGTGTGTGTGTGTGTGTGTGTGTGTGTATGAGACATGGGGTGAGAGTGTGCTCTGGGTAATACTGGGGTTGCTAACTGTAATTGCCTGGCCTTGATGTCACATGTATGGATATAGACTTGAACCCCAGCCTCTCGGCTATTTCACATCTGTTATCCCTGTACAGTGGACATTGTGATATATACTAGGGCCACCATATAAGAAATTTGCATAACCTGCTCCACATTGGGCCCAGGTGTCACACACTCACACCCACCTCCACACAGGATACGCGTTACAAACACACACACATGCCTGGCATGTCTGGGAGTAAAACCCCTACCTAACTAGTTTATTACACTACAGCACTACGTAGGTATAGTACAAACCACAGAGATTACTGGAGTACTCCTTCCCCAAAGGTGTATATCACATTGGCTGACATCAGCAGGATAGCCAAAGAAGGGCATTCGACATGTACTGAGTGTGACTAGCCTAAAATGCATTGCACCCAACAGTGACATTGGAACACACACAAAATATCCACAACCGACTTGTGTGGGTATAGAACCCCTAACAGAGGTCTATATCACACTACAGCATGGGGCTGTTATAGGACGCACCATGGGGATTACTGGAGAACTCCTTTCCCAAAAGTGTATATTACATTGGCTGACATCAGCAGGAATGCCAAAGTAGAGCATTTGACATGTACTGAGTGTGACTAGCCTAAAATGCATTGCACACTACACAAACATTGAAACACACACAAAACATCCAGACCTGCCATGGGTGGGAATAGAACCCTACCAGAGTTCTACATCACACTACTGCAGTACGCAGGTATGGCATGCACTATGGTGATTACTGGACTACAGCCTTCCAGAGGTGTATTTCTGGGTGGATGACATCAGCAGCCTTGCCAAAGATGAGCATTTGACTTGTAGGGTGTGTGACTACCCTAAAAAGCATTGCTCCCTACACAGACAGAGTCAGACAGACACACACACACATGCCATGTCTGAGAGTAGAACACCTACCTAACTACTTTATCACAGTGCAGCAGTTCACAATTATAGGACGTGCTATGGAGATTACTGGGCTAAAATTTTCCCAGAGGTGTTTTTCTAGGTGGATGACATCAGCTGCCTTACCAAAGTAGTGCATTCAAATTGTAGGGGGTGTAACTACCCTAAAAAGCATTGCTTTCTACACAGCCAGACACACACACAGTTGCCAAAGCTGGGATTAGAACTACCTAACTACTTTATCACACTAGAGCAGTTTGCAGTTACAGGACACGTTACAGAGATTACTGGGATGCAGTCTTCCCAGAGGTGTATTACTAGGTGGATGACATCAGCAGCCTTACCAAAGAAGAGCATTTAAATTGTAGGGGTGTGACTACCATAAAAAGCATTGCTTTCTACACAGGCACACACACACACACACACACACACACACACACACACACACACACACACACACACACACACACACACACTTGCCAAGGCTGGGGTTAGAACTCCTACCCAACTAGTTTATCACACTACAGCAGTACACAGTTACAGCATGTGCTACAGAGATTACTGAGATACAGCTCTCCCAAAGGTGTATTTCACAGTGGATGACCTCAGCAGGCTTGTCATAGTGGGGCTATGGGGAGGGCAGTGTTTGTGCATGGTCCATACCCATTCATCTAGGGGTTGACACGCCACATGCGTGCACAACCTGGGTCATATTTCACAGGTTTGTGTATGCAGCTGCTAGATGACTACTTCCTTGCACAGTCATGTTGCACAGCTGGCACGTCCACCACATACTCTGTAATGCTGACAGATACCGGTGGCTAGTATCTGCAGTGAGTGACATCGGACCCTTGTGTGGTTATGGCCCTTTGCCTGTGTACTGGGTTGGACTGGCTTGGATGGCTCCTTGTCACAGTCACCCTCTTCCACACATCTATGTATGTCTACCTTTGGCTTATCATAGTGTGTTGTCCTTACATATATGCCTGTTGTCCTATCCACTGTGTGTGCAAAGCATGAGTGGGGCATACTGAGGAGTGTCTGCGCTAACATCTGCAGCTGCCAGATATGTCTGGTCCACTGGTGTTTGCAGACATGGCTTTCTTGTGTTTGTGTGTGAGCATGCCCAGTATGATCTTTCAGTATGTTGTTGACTGACATTGCCTTCATTTCTCTAAATGTGTGGGCATGCCCAGTATGGCCATCTGTACTGAATGTGTGGATCAAGTCCAGGTTGTTTGTACTGCAGTGCTGACCTTTGTGTTGTACACCTACAGGTAGCATGCTGTCTCTGCAGGGTATCTGTCGATCATTTGGCATGGACTGTTACTACATTTCTACATAGGATGGAGGTGGGCACACCTGACTATTTCTACATTTCTACACAGGATTGGAGGGGGCACACCTGACTGTGACTACATTTCTACATAGGATGGGGGGGCACACCTGACACTTGTACACATTTGCTAGGACTGTACTGGTATGTCGGGTACTCCATTTCAGTCTGTTGTCTTACCTATCATGCTGACTAGAGGCATACCAGTGTACTACAGATCTTAGCTTTTAATTACCTACATATTAGTTTCTGACTTCCTACCCATCAGAACTGACATCCCACTGCCTGACCTGCTGTAGTCTGTCTGTGTAGGTCTGGGGGGAGGTTACCCATAGGCCTCATTCAGAGGCCATAGCACCGACTTTGTTTGTGTTTGTCTACACCTGTCCAGCTGTTGTTGAGTATGTGACCCACCTGACTGGCGTGTGTGAGTCACTTACCTTCTGGGTGTCCCAGTATTGAGGGTGGTGCTGCAGGGCTGCCTATGTCGGATGAACATAGTACACTCCCTACACATGGTTAGGTACAGGTTGTGTAATGTATGGCATCCCTTTTAATGTATGTGAGTCAGAGGGAGGTGTTATTCCCTGGGTCCCTCCTGTGTCAGTGTATGTGCTATGCATTGCCTCTTTGCCAAGGCCAGGGCATACTGGGCACACCTTCTTTTGCCTACTGGGGCCGGCTCAGGTTGTTCCTTCTCCGAGTCACTCTGTGCATGTGCAGGCCTTGGCAATGTTGGGGGGCTGTGTGGCCCTCTCCCATGCTGTTCCTGCTGCAGCTGTTTCCGCAGGATCATATTGTGTAGCATGGCACATATAATGACAATTTGGGTTCATGCAGCTGGTGAGTATTGCAAGACTCCACCGGATGTGTCCAGGCACTGGAACCATGACTTGAGCATCCCAAACACATGCTCTATTATAATTATGGTCTGTGCGTGTGCCTCATTATGGAGTAATTGTTCGGGTGTGTGTGTGCATTTCTGATGGGTGCCATCAGCCATGGCTCCAGTGCGTATCCAGCATCCCCACTAGGTGACCGTCAGGGATGTCCCCATTGGCAAATCTCTGGTACAGCTGTGTCAGATGCCAGATGTGAAAATTGTGATAGCTTCCAGGGCAGCCAGCACACACATTCATTATTATGTCCTGGGAATCGCACATGACCTGGCAGTTGATGGAGGGGAAGCCATTACGGTTGATGTAGACCCTACCCTGCTCACCGGGTGGTGCTTTGATGCATATGTGAGTGCAGTCTATAGCACCCACTATCTCAGTGTATTCTGCTATTTGGTGGAACAGTTGCATATTGCTGGTCAATGCCTCACGGGTGTTGGGGAAATATACATGCTCACCGGCATGTGCTGACATGGCATCCAGGAACTGGTGGAATACCCTGGATGCTGATGCCTGTGAAATCCCCATCATATCCCCAGTTGGCCTTTGGAAGGTACCTGTAGCTAGTATTCTTAGGCCTACACATACCTTGGTATCCACTGGGATGGGTTCCCCTCTGTTAGTTCTGTGTGTGAGGCATGGCCGGCACAGCTCAGCTATTTGCTGTAGGAGGTCCCTGTCCACCCTATAGTGCTCCACTATCTCCAGCTCATGTAGTCCCTGGTAGGTTACCCTGGGTCTGTACACTATTTTCCGTCCCCTCACTGTGGGTTGGTTGACAGCATTCACATCCTCACCACCCTCAGCCTCTTCCACAAGTTGTATGATAGCTATTGCAGCCCCGATCAGTTTGCTGTTGTGAGTGTTAAAATTTCCCTGCTTGTTTACACTGGTGGTGTAGAGTGTGGGAAAATCAGAGGGGAAGGTGTTTGCATAGTTTATAGTAGTGTTCTGGGCTGGGCTGGTCTGCTGCCTGTGTAATTGGCTGATTCTGATACATTTCACCTGCCAGCTAAGCTAGTACTCCTTGACTACCTTCCTACTGCTGTTTTCCCTTCCCACCACCTTCCTGTTTAAGCCCGGGGGCGCACCGCGCAAACAGAGTGCTCAAATGTGCACAGTGCTGCTATTTCCTGGTTTAACCTCTTTTTTTCTTCCTGTAAAATCCAGTGCACGGCGCACACACCCGCTTAGGCTTTGTAAAGAATGCTAAGCAAGTTTAGACACACCCCCTAGCTTAGTTGTGCTAAGCTAGGAGCATACCCGAGCCACAAGGCTCCAATCCACTTACAGTATGCCTGACTGCCCCCCCCCCCCCATGATATCACCTACCTCCTAGGCTTACACCAAGCTATTCCTACTCTTACACTGTTGGGACCTGACTCACATGCTGGGGAAGACTGGATTCACTATCCTTCCCCTCATTTGCATAGGGTTGCTTGCTAATGCATAGTTACATGTCTCTCACTGAGCCTCCCCCCTTAGCAACCACTACTCACTGGCCAGGTTGTCTTCTGCCTGCCATTGACTTGTATGGCAGAATAGTGATTTTTAGTTAGACTGCTTATTTTAGGTCTGTTTTATTGTTTCCCCCCCGATCCCATTTGCTCGCCACTGCCCTACGCTTAAACAGCCGCGTTCGGCTAAAAAAATTAAAAGTTGATTTTTGTATTTTTTTTGTTTGCAATGCCAATGGCCTTATACTTGGCCATTGGCATGCTTACTTCATGATATGCAGCCTTTATTTGTGGCTATCACAGCTCCGTTTTGGATTTTGCAGAAATTTACTCGGTTACTAACCAAGCACATTTCTGCAGATAGCACTAGTCCTGGACAGATTGCAAAATCACCTCATTTGCATAGATTTCTCCTGCATATGGGGTGATTTGCATACCAGGGCTTAATCTGTGCAGATTAGTGCAGGAGTGCTCGTGCATGCCCCTGCAGGCTGTTCCTGGATCGCAAGGCAGATATATGGCCTGCTCGAGCTCCTGCACCGATCTTGCACTCTGTGCAAGCTTTTGAGAATCTGGGGATTTATCATAGAATTTGATGAGATTTGTGCTTGAATGCTGATATATTGGTATCAGTGGGTTTAGGAAGTTTCAGGGAGAAGGTTACTAGCTTGTGGTTTAACTTAACCAGAGAAGGAGTTACCAGGCTTGTGGTTTGACTTAACCAGAGAAGGAGTTACCAGAAGATTTGCACATGATGAAGCTATATTCGTAAGTACTAGGGAATATTTTGTCCTCTAGCTGGGTTGACAGCAATCTGGTCCACAGAGTTTTTATTTATTAGATCTGAAAACATCTGAGCATGTCCTACAGTGGAGGTGTAGGTATTCTAGGTTATTGTGGTGTAGTTAAAGTCTTCATACAGCATTCATCCATTATGTTTAAAAACCTTACACAAACTTCAAAGAACATGGAAGACATTCTGTAACAGACGATAAACTAACAGTTTATTTTGTGTAATTTGGAGTGCAACAAGTTCCAGTGTGTTGGGTCTCTGGGAATCTGTCTAGAGATAATATTGGCTCTAACAAATATGAATATGACCCCACAGTTACTATTGGGCCTGAAGGTATGATAGGCACAAAACACATGTATTGGGGGAATGCTTTCTGTGCATTTAAATCAGGTTTCAGTGATTGCACATACATGGATGTCTTCAAAAGGTCAAGCAGCTTGTTGTTTGTGTCTTCTGTCACTGTGCAGCACCACCACCTTAATTTGATCTTATTTAGGTTTTTATACATTGTCTGCATTGGAATGTTCATTAGCTTGACTTTGCCTAAAAAAAGCACTATGGGGGCATCAAGGGCTTTAGTATGTATGTGGAAGCCTTTGACTGAGAGGTGTAAAACATCCTTTATAAAGCAAGTAGTACTGTCAAGTATCTTATTCCATACTGACACACAGTGGATTTCCCTAGAATGACATAAATTATTCAGCCATTTTTTGAAGCCAGGCAACTTTTCTTTGTACTTGAGCGTTATTCTTGGAGAAGGAATGTTTCTGCTCAGTATCAGAGAATTGCATTTGTGATATGCATGAAGAGCTCTGTCATGTCTTTTTGCATATCCTGCATGTTTTTTTGCTCATGTGGTTTGGCCTTACATGTACAATTTTCATGTCATAGTTACATTTGTCTAGTGCAAGGAACCTAATGGCCCTTGAGACATCTGACATCTTGGCACCCAAAAGACATCTCATTGTTACCCTGTGTTTTACAAGCTTAGTGAGTAGGGAACCAATAATCTCTCTATGGAGTCACTAATCGCTATAACATTTTTGTTTGTTGAGTGGTCAGGTGTACTAGATTTGAGACTTGGTGACACCTTGTTAAAGGTGTGTTGGATGTGAGATGATATTTGATTTTTGCTGAGACCTAATCTTTCTGGGTCCAGAAAGGTTTGGTAAGGAATTTTTACAGCATCCACATATTTCATTATGTTTTTGTCAAGGTAAGGGTCAAGAGTGTGGTGTATTTGTGTGAAACTCAAAAATCATCTTCTTTGTGGAAATTAGGCCGTTGGTAGATTGTGACCATCTTGTCAGGGATTTGAGAACTAATGTAGACAGTGACTTGGCCTTTGACCATCACATGTCTACTTTAGTAAGGAAATCATTCTAGACTGCACAACCTAAAAGCAAACATATGGCATCTAGGTCCAAAAATATTATTGTTCAATTGTACTCTGCCATCAGTAGATCAGTCATTGAGTACAGTGGACCCTTTGGTATGTACCTGACCAGACATAGGCAACAACCGGAGCATCCACAGAAGTTCCTCCCATGAAGACTACATGGTGTAGAGAGCATGTCCTACCCAGACCATCCCAAAGCCTTTCTTTGTACTCAATCTCCTACAGACTGGCATTCAAAACATCCCCTGATCCAGCCCTTATGGACCTGTTGCACATCCACTAAATAAATAACATTATAAATAGCTAACCCAGGGACCTAAACCCCACCTGAAACATAAATAAGATATATTGGAGGGACAGGTATGTGTCCCAGAGACCACCCCTTCTCTGAAACAGGCTTCCCATCCATGTGAAGCAGAGTTCCTCCCTGCACTTATTCAAGCTCAACTTGGATCAGTCAATGAGTAATTGCAAACTTATCCCTGGTCTGACAACTATCCTTATTAGAAAGAGAAAGCTCGACCACTCATACCCAAGCTATACCTCTTATAAAGTGAGCAATATCAATCCTGTCAAATACATTTGAGAAGCATGGCTAAGCTCGAAAAGACCCTTTAGGATCATTAGCTTAATAAGCACCTAGGTATCTATGAACCTATATCTCTTAAAACTATTTGTATATCTCACAAACAGAGTTACTTTTGATTAGTAAGGGGCGCTGCTTAAGGATACCTAACATCAGAATTATACCTGGAAATGAAATTAATTGTCAAACAAATATGCAGCAACATACTCAATGCTTATCATAAACAATGATCATTATGGCTGAGGACAAGCTGCAAGTGGTAACAAACTTGTGTATGTAATTCCTCCTAATTACTATGACCTGTGATTACTTTGTTATGCACTGACATCAGCTCATTTCATGACACTGAAACCAAGATGTTCACTTATCTTCAGATGTCTGTTCAACTCTGAAGCAGTCACACAGGTTATCATCTTGTGGAAGGAGTGGCCATTGACTGGACATGTGCTTTGGTCAGAACAGATAGCTACAACTAGATTTATCTACTTATCTAGTTCACATAAATTTGGAAAAAAGTAATAAAATGCATAGGGAGTCAGACATACTGACTCGTGGAAAACACCAGCTGCTCCAGGGATATTTTATTCTTTCTTGGTGTTGCACCTATTAGTGCTCTCTTGGTCAAAGCCAAAGTGTCAGATGAATATCTGTTTATGCTGCTGACAAAAGATAAAATTCAGCCATATATTTTTGTAACTGAGCTTGCAGAATGCTTGGAGCTGCTTCTCTCTTTTGTTGTCAGTGTGTCTTTCATCAAATGAAATACAGTTTAAACAGCATGTGTTCAGCACTCCAGGCACTGCTGCAATGTGAGTGCTCATTTTTGATGCCAATGACTCAGGTTTGCTTAGTGAGCCAGGTGTCAAGGTCTGGCTAGGGTCTATATTAGAACATCGAAGTTTCAAAACTTCGAATGTTCTAATATCGACCCCTATTCAGCAAAAACTGAAAACATCGAACATACAGAACAGCAAATTTTTTCCTAGGGAAAAAAATTGCTGTTCCAAAACACATACACACAACACAAGCACACCAAACAAACAGCAATCTACACATACACACCTAAAATCTTACACCTAACCTTACACTAAACTGTACACACACCACTAACTATCCACTTACCTTAACCTAAGGTCCATCACTATCGCACACTCACCTCACCCGCGCTCTAACCCTAACTCACCTACCCCGCCCTAACCTTCACCTCCACACAATTGCACACCTACCTGACCCACACCCTAACCCTAACTCACCAAACCCGCCCTAACCCTCATGTCCACACAATCGCACACATAACTAACCCGCACCCTAACTAACCTAATCGGCACTCAATTGCACACTTACCTGACCCCGACCCGTAACTTTCCACCACAACGCTGAAAATACTGAAGCAACAGAAATGGACAACCAAATTTTTTCCCTAGGAAAAAATTGGGTTTTCTGTTGCTTCGATATTTTCAGCTTTCGCTGAATAGGGGTCGATATTAGAACATTCAAAGTTTTGAAACTATGATGTTCTAATATAGATCCTTTGGCTAGGAGATGGAAAACTTAAATGAAAACCACTGCCCAAAACACAGAAAAAAACTGTTGCAAAAAACACAGACAGGCTGCCAAGGTGTCCAGAAACCCAGTTGTACTTTCGTACCTGTTGCAAATTGTACTTTCGTACCAAAGAAACGAGCCGATAATTCACTGGTTAAAAACAAAATTTATTTTCACAAACAGAAAGCTGGTAAGCGCTTTTGTCCTGAACCACAGAACTTCATCAGACAAATGACATCAATTACAATACATCTTTTTATACTCTAATTAATTAAAAATGTAGTTCCAGTTACGCCCCCTTAAAGGAATATTCCTACTAGTGTAAAAAAACATTAATGTAGCCAGTGTCAACATATAACCTAATAGCAGCCACCAAAAATTATGTATATATATATATGAATCCAATGTACTCATGTATATATGTACAATTTAAAACCTAGAATAAATTATTCTTATACATTAAAATAATAAATATGATTAAATACTCTAATATATAGAAAAGCATACATCTGCAAGTCTATAATGAAATCAAGTCGTATATATAGGTAAAAAATATATATTCACAACTGTGTAACAGTACTTCTATTAATTTATACAAGTGTAAATCATATAAGGTGTTATCCCATTAGGGCTCTAATTCTTAAAAGGGAACTAATGGCAATACTTTCATTCAAACCAGGCCAACTAGTGGCATCAAAAAATAATTGCCAATACAGTTCCCTCCTTTCTAGAAGTAATGACCAAGCACCCCATCTAATATCAGTGCATATACAATCCATCACAAAAAACTTAAAGGAGTGTCCCTCATTCTCTGTCACATGTTTGCTTAGGGCATTTGTATCCTTCTTTTTACGGATTTCATATAAATGTTCATAAATACGATTTTTTTAGTTTTCTGTCAGTCTTTCCTATATAATAACAGCAGCATGAATCACATATTGCACAATACACTACTCTTTCTGAATTATAAGTAAATTTCTCTTTGATCTTAAAATTCCTCTTATTAATTTGGGACACATCCTCTTCCTTAATATACTTGCAAAAATGGCACATGCCACATTTACTCATATAACCACTCCTTTTCATTATTCCACTGTTGACCCTTTCAGAGGAGTTTTTTAGACTCATTCCTCTCCTAAATACCATTATTGGACTCACATCTATAACTTGTCTCATATTCTTCTCTTGTTTCAGAATAATCCAGTTCATCTCTAGAATATTTTTTATATCTATACTATCTATAGTAAAATTGGATATAACGGACATATTATAGTTCCTTTCATTACTCTCTTCTCCTAATGGGTACATCTGTTGCTGTTCGATCCTGTACATAGTCATCAGTTAGCAAGGGTAAATAAAAATTACTTTCTCTCTTGTTCACTACTTCTATAATGATATCATTCACCAACTTAAAGGGATAACCTCTTTTTAAAAACATATTTTTCAAACAATCACATTCATCTAGGAAGTCATCCATATTTGATACCATCTGAGCTGCTCAAACTAATTGCCCCTTGACTATGGCTTTTTCTGTTTATATGGATGAATATTTCTACTAATTCCTTAATCATTTCAAAATGTCCATCCCAAATCACAAAAATATCATCCAAAAAATGGCAATAATATTTGATGTGAGTGAAAAAATTCCAGGAAAATACATACTTCTTCTCCCATTGCATTACTACAATATTGGCATACAAGCCCCCACATGCTGATCCCATGGCAACGCCTTCTTGCTGCAAATAATTGATCTTAAAAAACTCCACAAGTCCTTACATATATGTGTATCACTACTTATCAAATGTTTAAGCTTTGAGTCCAAATATTTTCTAAAATTGCTAAGGGGTTTATTGTCTGATTAGATACAGAATTTTGAAACAATATTCTGAAATACAAATTGCGGGTGAATAGTTTCAATTTGAATTCAAGTTGAATTTCAAAATATTGTTTCAAAATTCTGTATCTAATCAGACAATAAACCCCTTAGCAATTTCCAGTACCTATAACCCGCCATTACATCCTATGGTATTATTATTTGAAAGGATGTGTGAAATTGATATAAGGGATATATTGTCTCAACATAGAAGTATTGATGAGATTACAAAAAGGGAAGTAGATACTATTAAAGAGATTAAGATGTTTTTAGACAAAATAAGAATTTTTAAACCTGATAAAGGGAGTGGAATTGTTCTAATGAATAAAGATGATTATAATAGTAAAATGTTATTTATATTGAATGGTAGAGGGTACTTGAAATCATCCCTTAATGAATTAAATGGAGCATACCGCAAGATTAATAATGAATTACAGGATTTATTTATAGAGGGCACAATATCAATTGATACATTAAATTATCTTTCAGTTTGGATTACCGAAACTACATAAAGACCTGGCACAGCCCCCCATGCGCCCAATAGTTGATTCGAAAGGGTCCATCACATAACCCCTAGCAAAATATTTGGACTCAAAGCTTAAACATTTGATATGTAGCGAGACACATATATGCAAAGACTCGTGGAGTTTTTTAAGATCAATTAGTAATATTCCATTTAAGGAATCTTACATATTTCTTACCATTGATATAAAGGACCTTTATTCTATCATTCCTCATAATATAGGTCTTGAATGGTTTACAGAGTTTCTGTATGATAAGAAAATTAAACATTTTGATGTTTTATTATATAGTCAACTTATGGAAATGGTATTGAAGAATAATTTGATCTTATTTAATAATGAGATTTATTTGCAGCAAGAAGGGGTTGTCATGGGCTCAGCATGTGGGGGCTTGTATGCCAATATTGTAGTAATGCAATGGGAGAAGAAGTATGTATTTTCCTGCAATTTTTTAATTCACATCAAATATTATTGACATTTTTTGGATGATATTTTTGTGATTTGGGATGGACATTTTGAAATGATTAAGGAATTCATGGATTATATAGGGTCCACTACACAGTTTTTGAAATTTACCTGGAATGTTAATTTACATGTAAAGATTATGAAAATAAGAGAATTTTATCTAAAATTTACAGAAAAATTACATATTCCAATTCACTACTACATTACAGTAGCATTCATCCATATAAACAGAAGAAAGCCATAGTCAAGGGGCAATTAATTTGAGCAGCTCGGATGGTATCAAATATGGATGACTTCCTAGATGAATGTGATTGTTTGAAAAATATGTTTTTAAAAAGAGGTTATCCCTTTAAGTTGGTGAATGATATCATTATAGAAGTAGTGAACAAGAGAGAAAGTAATTTTTATTTACCCTTGCTAACTGATGACTATGTACAGGATCGAACAGCAATAAATGTACCCATTAGGATAGAAGAGAGTAATGAAAGGAACTATAATATGTCCATTATATCCAATTTTACTATAGATAGTATAGATATAAAAAATATCCTAGAGAAGAACTGGATTATTCTGAAACGAGAAGAATATGAGACAAGTTATAGATGTGAGATCAATAATGGTATTTAGGAGAGGAATGAGTCTAAAAAACTCCTCTGAAAGGGTCAACAGTGGAATAATGAAAAGGAGTGGTTATATGAGTAAATGTGACATGTGTCATTTTTGCAAGTATATTAAGGAAGGGGATGTGTCCCAAATTAATAAGAGGAATTTTAAGATCAAAGAGAAATTTAATTGTAATTCAGAAAGAGTAGTGTATTGTGCAATATGTGATTCATGCTGCTGTTATTATATAGGAAAGATGGATAGAAAACTAAAAAAATCGTATTTATGAACATTTATATGAAATCCGTAAAAATAAGGATACAAATGCCCTAAGCAAACATGTGACAGAGAATAAGGGACACTCCTTTAAGTTTTTTGTGATGGATTGTATATGCACTGATATTAGATGGGGTGCTTGGTCATTACTTCTAGAAAGGAGGAAACTGTATTGGCAATTATTTTTTGATGCCACTAGTTGGCCTGGTTTGAATGAAAGTATTGCCATTAGTTCCCTTTTAAGAATTAGAGCCTTAATGGGATAACACCTTATATGATTTACACTTGTATAAATTAATAGAAGTACTGTTACACAGTTGTGAATATATATTTTTTACCTATATATACGACTTGATTTCATTATAGACTTGCATATGTATGCTTTTCTATATATTAGAGTATTTAATCATATTTATTATTTTAATGTATAAGAATAATTTATTCTAGGTTTTAAATTGTACATATATATACATGAGTACATTGGATTCATATATATATATATATATATATATATATACACATATATACACTTCATTTTTGGTGGCTGCTATTAGGTTATATGTTGACAGTGTCTACATTAATGTTTTTTGACACTATTAGGAATATTCCTTTAAGGGGGCGTAACTGGAACTACATTTTTAATTAATTAGAGTATAAAAAGATGTATTGTAATTGATGTCATTTGTCAGATGAAGTCCTGTGGTTCATTACGAAAGCACTTACAAGCTTTCTGTTTGTGGAAATAAATTTTATTTTTTAACCAGTGGATTATCAGCTAGTTTCTTTGGTATGAAAGTACAATTTGCAACAAGTATGAAAGTACAACTGAGTTTCTGGACACCTTGGCGGCCTGTCTGTGTTAAATGAAAACCAGCTGTCTTTTCTTGGGAGGAATATGTGAGTTTGTCTTGACTAGCAGTCCCCTAGTGGAGACTAGAGAGTTTTTTAAGTGGTATTATGCTGCTGCTGTGTTGTGAGGAGAATGGCCACAGTGAGAGCATGTGCACAGCAGCAGATGTATGCAAGCCACATTGACATAACTGCACATTAAGTGCTGAGTTAGGGTTAGGCCTGAACTCCTCATTCCCCCCCACTACCAGAATAGCAGTGAATCTGGGCATCACTATCTCCAGAGGTGGCCCATTGTTAGTTGCTTGATGGTTTGTAGTCAGAGGAATACAAAAAAAAGGGAATAGATATTATCACGGTTTAGTGATGTTGAAGGTACATCACATTCAAAAAGGAGTCTTGCCACACAGTACCAGAAAAGAACTGCTCTTGTTCCTCGTGGCAGGCACTTCCTATTACATCCTTGTCAGTTAAATCACTTACTGCATTCGACAACTGCATTGTCATTTAGTTTTGTCAGGCTAGGTGACCTTGATATCAATGATGTTTCTTTTTCATTTTGATAAAAAAAGACTTACAGAGTCCTAGAAATAGTACATGGATGTTGTCTGTTGTTGCTTTGCATACAAAACTACTTTTTTGTGGTCTATCTTGACCCTTATACTCCTTTGGATTATTTCCATTATAATTATTATTACTATTAATAGACCATTGTTTTATTTCAAATGAATACAGTGCTAGTCTCCTTCCTCAGTGTATGTTACTTGTAGGCATTTGACTGATACTTAGAAAAAAAATATATTTAATGTAATACTTTGTTGTTCTAAGGTGGCACAACCACAATAACTAAGTTATGTGTGTGTGTGTGTGTGTGTGTGTGTGTGTGTGTGTGTGTGTGTGTGTGTGTTTGTGTGTGGGTTGTTACTTCTCATCATCTCTTACCCACAAACTCATAGTTTAGTTGTAGCGGTTTAGTTTCAGTTTTATGTATGTTATCATGTGTTGTGTCATTTTGTGGTATGAAAATGTGATCACTTGTGATAAATAATGTTTTGTTTGGGGTTTATTCCACAATATAGTGCAAGCATTGCTTATGGTTTAGGGCAGAAAACTAAGTAAGACCAGCATTAGTTCTGTGTGAGGTTTGCCTACTCTTTATATGCCTTCCTAAACATGCCTTCCATATTTTTGTTGATTTTCTTTCATTTAGATAGGATTTATATACAACCAATCACAATGGCATAACTAGCCACATTAAAAATATGGAAAATGGACCAGCACGCTGCTTGACCAGTAGGATAAGGACCACACACACACACACACACACACACACACACACACACACACACACACACACACACACGTGCGCACACATGTATAAGTCATGATGATTCTTCAGAGGGTAGGCATCATTTCCCTTTGGGTAAACATGAGGACCGCCTTATTGCATGGCTGTTAGATGGATGGTACCAAGCCACAAAAAGGAAAACTAAACAGGCTGAAGGAAGTCTGCAGAACTGAGATACTAGCTAGACTGGCTGAATGTACATTTAGAACTGAGTGAAATGAAACAAAAATAAACAAATGCTGACCTACAATAATAATCAGTTGCAGCAATATGACAGCAGGGAAGGGATAATGATAGAGTAATTTATCAGTAGCATACAGCAGGTAAAGCATGCTGTAATAATGACATAGTATTACTTTGTCTTGTACATAAGCTGCATTTGTTTTACTGAACAAAGAAAGAGCCAAGTCTCTGTTTTGTTACTTCATGGTTCATTTGTAGAAATATCAGGATAAATGTATAGACCTACTCCAAAAATAAAAAAACAATAACCAGCAAACATTTCAACTTTAAATAAAAATAGATTACATTAAATATTAAATATAAACCATACCAAAATTAAATGTAAAAAATGATTGCACCTAAACAGAGGCATAACCAAATTAAGTTTGAATTATCATCTGAGATATAATAATGCAAATAAATATCAAGCATCTCATCATACGTATACAGAATAAAGTAGGTAGACTATGTTAGGATGAGCCAATCTGATAAGTAGATAAATTGTTACTGAACTGCTGCACATGCATTTTATACCCAGCAGGTATTCATTTATTTTGTCATGACTTTTTTTCCCTAGAGACCAGTAATAGCCAATTGACTGATGCTTTTGGATATCAGAAATATTAACTTTCCCTGTGGCTTTCTAAAGAAAATTATGTGTGTGTGTGTGTGTGTGTGTGTGTGTGTGTGTGTGTGTGTGTGTGTGTGTGTGTGTGTGTGTGTGTGCGAGCGCATGTGTGCATGTGTGTGCATGTTACTTTCCCCTCCCCACAAACAACAATAAAGTCTCCAACTGGCTGCGGTGAAATGGGCTTTGACAAAGTAGTCATCAGACAGTCACAGTATTTCCAGTCAGAACTATACCATATGGATTTCTTTGGCCAACTCCATAAATGGTAGAACATCGCAGTTTTACAAGTGATTTGACATGTTTTGATTCCCTTGCTTTTCCTGGACAAGTTGTACATGGGGCCAGATTCCAAAAGACTTGCTCTCAGTGTAAGTGACCGCTTACACTGAAAGCAGGCTTTGAACAGGCTGACAGCAGGTGTTTTGGTATCTGGTACCTGTAGTAGGACTGCTTATAGACAGGCCTTACACCAAAGTAAGTCACATACACACACACTTAGAGCAGGTCTTTTGCAATCAGGGCAGACTTACACTGAGAGCAACTCTTTTGGATTCTGGCCCATGGTATCTTTCCCCAGAGGTGAAGTTAACAAAAGTAAGTGTTCTCTCCTTTTAAACTTTAGCAAACTGTTTGCAACATTTGTAACAAGCATCTGCTACAATTTATATCACACATGGAGTGTTACAGTACTTCAGTTTTGACTGTAAATGTCCTACTGGCATTCATTTCTGAATGTTGGCAATGCACAGAAGACACTGAGTGCTATAGTGATTCAGTTATGATCACAGATGTAATGCCAATAATGCACTGATGACTGATAGGGATGTACTGATCATGCTTCCTAAAACTTTGTGCTTGGGATGGCTGCCCACTTCACCCCACCCTAGCTACACTCCTGTCTTTCCCAGAATAAAACACTATATTGCTGGTAACTTTAATAAAAAATGTTAAATCTTAAGCACAAGTACTTTTAACAAACAAGCACTGTTATTATACTAACACACTGCAGGCACATTGGTTTTGTCTTGCTGTTTTTGTGCTTGACCATTAAACTATTTGCCAGAGAGTGATATGAGAGAATCACTGTGCACTACAACTTTAACCCATTTGAGTGATGCACCAGATTTTATCTAGTCATCTAATAAATGGGTAAAGCTGACTTTATAGACTCTTTTCAGCCACAGCTAAAGCAAGGGGGTAGGCAAGGCTAAACAGAATTAGAGTAGAGAGTCAGAAAACAGTTTTTTTACAAGGTGAGTAATGTGGCATTCAATGAGTAAGAGGATTAGAGATGTATAGATTCAAAATGAGGTTAGAAGTATGAACATGTACATAAATGCATGGAACTAGCCATATCCAAGAGAACCAAGATGCTCTCCTCCAAAAAAGGAAGTCAATCTGGTGGTCCCCTGCCATTAATAAACTCTACAACAGAAGGAAGAAACTATTGCAGAAAAAGGTGAAGTCTCAAGACTGGAAAAACTCCCTTATTAGCCTCAAGAAAAAGATAAGATCCCTCATCAAATCCTCTAAAGCCAGCTATGAAGGCAGAATTGCAGCAGACACTAAAAACAAACATGCAGCCTTCTATAGTTATATCAAGAACCTCCACGGCAATACCCAGATTTGCTCTGAGTTACTGGACAATGGTATCTCCTAACTGAGCCAACAGATATTGCCAACATACTGGCCAACAGATTCAGTGGCAACTTTACTCCCCCCAAAGGACCAATCACAATACCGGATGAATGCCAGGCACCCAGCATTACTGCAGCACAGGTTAAAGCTGCATTGTCCAAGGCCAAGAATACAGCTTCCATGGGACTCAGTAATATCCCTGGCTGTGTTCTACAGGAACTACAAAGCGAACTAGCACCACATCTATGTGCCCTGTTCAGTCACAGCCTCACCTCAGTCTTTGTCCCTACTGAATGTCACAATGCTACAGTCATCCCTCTCCATAAAGGGGGAGCAATTACAGACCCTGGGAATTATCGCCCCATTAGCCTGATGAGTCTGATATGTAAAGCTATGCAACGCATCATCGTGGACCTGATTAACAAAGATATAGGAAATCTCCAAACTCTAGACCCCATGCAATTTGACTTTGTGAAAGGGAGATCATACCTGCTCAACCTAGTTGACTTTTTTGAGTCAGTCACCAGGGCTGTGGATGAAGGTAAGGCAGTGCATACAGCCTACCTCGATCTGGCCAAGGCCTTTGATACCATTCCTCACTCGGGAATTATTGATAAACTCACCAAACTAGCATCAACCCCTATATCACCAGGTGGGTTGCAAATTGGCTCACAGATAGAACACACAGTGTGAAAGTAGTAGACTCCAAGTCAGACTGCCGACCTGTCATGAGTGGAGTCCCACAGGGATTGGTCCTGGGTCCTCTCCTGTTTGGCATCTACTTCTCAGAAGTCCAAGTCAACACAAAGGGACTCTGGCTGATCAAGTTCACAGACGACTGCAAGCTGGGAGCCATTATTAACTCCCCAAGTGATACAGACATCATACAGAAAGGCCTCACTGAGACCAATGACTGCTGTCAAAACCCTGGCCTTAAGCTTAATGCCAAAAAATGTGTCGTCATTCCCTTTGGTAAAAACTCAGTTTGCACTAATCACCACATCGATGGGAGCCCACTGAACACTGAAGGCATTATAAGAGATCAGTGGATGCAGGTTGACAGCAACCTCTCCTTTGACCACCACATAGCTACTGTGGTCAGAAAGTCTTTCCATGTACCACATCTCATTACCAAGGGTTTTGCATCCAGGAAGAAAGAGGTCATCATCTCTCTCTACTCTTCCCTCATTAGATCAATAATTGAGTATAATGCCCCATTTGGCATAGGTACCTCACTAGACACCTGCAACAGCTGGAGAGGCTACAGAAGTACCTCATGAAGAGGATTCTAGGCATTAAACACATGTCCTACACGGACAGACTCAAAAGACTCCAGCTATTGTCTGTCTCATATCGCCTACTTAGAGGTGATCTTTGCTTGACTTACAAAGCAATGTCTGACCTAGGTCTGTTAGAAATGCTACATCTAAAGAAATCCCAATCCCTCCTCACCACACGCTCCAGAGACCTCAACCTCATTACCACAATCAACAGAACATGCTGGAGGGACAGGTTGCTTACCCAGAGACTGCCCATGCTTTGGAAAAAACTTCCCATACATGTCAAGCAGAGCACCTCGCTGTCCCTCTTCAAGAGAAATCTTGATGAGTGGATGGGTAATAGAAAGTTCACTGTGGGGATCACTCCAGTGGCTCTACTTGACAGAAGCACTGGGAACTAACATTGGGCAGCATGATGCCAGGGCACTCCTATGGGCTAGGCTTGTAAAGGCTCCAAGGCCATTAGCCTAGTACACACCTATGAACCTATGAATATTTGATAAGGTAACGTGGTGTGAGAATTACAAGGACATTTGAATATAGTTTCATGAAGATAGTCTGAGAAAGGAAGGAATGATGGAGAAATCAGGTGATGTGGCTAGAAGAAAGGAACTGGCATTTGGAGAGTTTCTGCATATGGGCCTTTAACTGGGTTTGGAATATTGCATATGATAAAAGTGTCTTTGATTTGGAACTGATTGATTTCTATAGACTAATTACCAGTGTCTTCCTAGAAATGTAAAAAAAATTCAACTACTATTAATCGTCAAGGCATCATAAACTCAGTTATTCTATAGCCATTTGATCCAATACTGCCCAAGAACATTAACAGGCTGTTAAATAACATGTCGGAAATATATTTTTAGATATACCATGCAAAAAAAAACCTGAAAGAACTTTGTAATGGGATAAAAAATTCTGAAACCATCTCACAGTCAGAACAGGCCCAAAGATTTGGATTACATGCTTCAGTTTCACATTCAGTTGCCTTCCTGGGATCAGTGCACTAGTTCTCATGTATAAGGACACCTAAACACATATTGTGCACTAAGAGGGTATGCCAACATGTAGAAATTTATAGCATGTTATACATGTAGTCTTTACATAACAGAGTGGAAATGTTACAAAGCTGTTCTGCAAATTTTGAAACCGTGCATCTTTAGAGCCAGGGAAACATATGGTGCAGCCTGGTACATTGTGCTCTGCAGTCATACTTTCTGTCTAACTACCACCCTTTATTCTGCATCTTACTGTTATTGCCATTCAAAAAGAAAACTAAACAGCAATAAAAAATGAAAACAATGCATTTTATTTACCGGGTTTGTTAACGGGGATAGTGGATTAATCTGAAGTAGACCCATTTTAACCACATCACAGGAAAGACAGTTTTATACATATATGAGTTCCCACAGAAATGTTACGGAATACAGTACAACAAAAACAAGTAAATTAGAGACATACAAATATTTTAACACATAAACACTGTCAAAGCGAGGTTTTTATATACAGAAATATATACAAACAGTATATTAACACTGTCAGAGTATAGTTGTAAAGGACAGGTGTGATCATTCAAGCTGTTTAACAATTGCTAAAATGAATAATAAATGAAAATGGCTATTTTACTCTGCCATAAATATTATATAAGTGAAGGGATTACTAATCCACATGAGACTTAAAATAATACAGAAGGTAAATCAATAAGGAAAGGAAAATGTAATAATCATAATTTTCTATCTGCAGATTGTTTAAAGCAGCAGCCACCTTTTTCTTGTTGGTGTACTGGTAATTTTATTCTGAATTTGCTTTAACAGGTAACAGTTCCTGATTTTGTTTGGGAGTATAAACCACAGTCTAGGTCCCAGAATTGAGAATGTATTAACAGTGGAGGTTATTTTTAGGTCTATGAGGTACTATAGCATTATATGGATAGCAGTGAAGATGATATTGACTGCTTTTTAATTGGTAATATGGACCTAAATATAAGGAATGTTACATGATACCATGTCTTATGTATGAGAGTAAGTAGAAGTAGATATGCACATTATTGTATTGGGAGCCAGTTTGTTATTGTGAGGGTAAAGCAGTGGGGCTTAGTTGGGGAGGAGAGGAGAATTATAATCAGTCAACAGGCATCAACAAAAATAATATACACTCTCACCAAAGTAAGAATTAATATGTAGACAGTCACATACAAGTAGACTGCAGTAGAAAAACATTAATTGTCAACTCTGCTGGCATACATGGATAAGCCCTGATTATGACACAGGTGTCCTGAGTGTGATTAACATCTTGGGTGTCTGTAGGAGCTGGTTAAGAAAATCCGTAATGATGGGGTGAGGCCTGCTTGTTTTTTTTTTCCAGATGGCAGGGCAATTGGACATGCTGGGTATGGCTGCATCACCAGACATAGTGATGATACCATGGATGTGACAATAAGCTGATTCTGTGAAAGTTGGAAGATTACAGAAAGTGTATTGTCATGTAGGTGGTAGCCTTACCTCTTAGTGCCATTGCATGTTCCACCTGTGTAATGTCACCTAGCATGTCAGCAGGGAGGTATAGCCTAAATCAGAAACCCTGTGAGCAATGACTGCTATACATTAGGATTGATCCTTTGTGTGTAGGACTCTCCCAGTAGGAAGCCTTCCCAGAATGGGTGACACCAAAGGGACCAACATGTGCTTGGGGGCGGGGCTGTGGACATGGATGAGTAAGGGAGCTGGCAAGAGCATATTCATAAGGCAGTATGCAAAAAATAGATTGTTTTTTGATACCCAGTTGTCCTTTTAGAGTCACAGGAGAGCAGAACCCTAAGGGGATCATTATTTCACCACTTATAGACATGTCTTTGCGATGTGGAAAGAAACTGTCGACCCAGGCAAAAACACATGTGGACATGGAAACGACATACAGACTCCACTTAGAAAGTAGTCCAATCAGAAAAGAAATTGGAAAACCAAGCAGTGTAAAGCAGCTGTGCTAATCACTGCACACAAGTGTAAAAAAAATGAAGTTGTTGTAAATACTCAGTTGACTTGTGGTAAAATTAGGTCATGTGACAAAATTAAATTATGAGATTAGACCGACCAGAAACAGAGGTTTTTGTATTGAGTAATTGCTCTGCTATATTTGGTTTCACCTTAGAAGTTACGTGAAACATTATACTGGATGTGACTGGTGAATGTTTCTTGCACCTGTCTGTCAAATCATGGCTCTCCTTCCTTCATCCAATTAGCCTGTTCATTCCTGTCTTGGGGTCTGCGAACAAGGCATGCTTCAGGATGGGTAAGAACACTGTCACCAATTCATTCCCTGGCTAGGAGGCCTTATCATCCCATTTATCCCCCTCCAAGGTGACAGCCAGGCAACAGGACTTGGGACTGACCACTGAACCTGTCAAACTCCACTTCCTTCCCTTGGAGGATCTAGTCCCCAGGGTGTCGCACTACAGCACCACTAATGCGGCCTATGTGAATGGCTCCTGGGAAGTGCATTCTCTGCAGGATTTCTCTGTTACTGAAACTGCCATTGTATAACGACTGTAGCTGTTAAAGATGACAGCTACAATGTCTACATTAGAAATTATTTAAAGAACAGCAGCAAAAGAAATGTCTGTCCTACATTATCCCTGTTTTTGTTTAATAGCACACATAACTCTACATGGAAAATATAGAGAGACTGTAATCAAAAGATAAGGATGTCAGAAATTTTGAGCTGTGAATAACATTTAAAATATCAGTGTACGTCTGCATTTAGGCTAAGAGCAAGTGTGGTGTTGTGTATGCTACTATCATCAGGCATTTAAAGCAGTACATAATCCAGCTTTACTGGAAAGTCTTACCATAGTGCCTTTCTACTTGGTATGGAACCAGATTTTCTGTTAAAAGTTAATTAAGAAGATTGCTAAAATACACCCAGCCTTTCCATTGTCCTTTAGCACTACACACAGTATTTAATAATCTACCTGCTTCTTTGTGATATTTTGTATACACTTCCTTGATTGTTGCTTGTTATATTAACATACATATGTGTAATTTTACTGAGTTAATTTTCAGACATGATTTATATTGTCAGTATAGGTACTGCCCTTAGAAACAACATGGCTGCTAAAGATGGTAGTAGCAGCATCTACATTAGAAATGATTTAAGGAGCAACTGAAAGAGAAGAGTCTACTCTCCTGCAGTGCTGTGTAATGTTCTCTGCCATATGTCTTGGCTAATTTAAGTGTACAGCATTTTCAGTGGTAATGATTTAAATAACAATTTTAACAAGCTGAAGAATTTTAATAGGTTCATAGGTTCATAGGTTCATACTAGGCTATCTGCCCAAGGGCATTTATAAGCCTAGCCCATAGTTATGGCTTGGCCCACCCCTTTAGTTGAATAAAACTATATGCTATCATTTTTGCTGCCTCTTGTCAAGCAGTGGCTAGAAAGTTCCTGGGTATATCTGCAATCCTCCCATCCCATCCATTGGTCAAGATGAACAAGACCAGAGAGAGGAGAAAGCTCTCTCTCATGCTGGATTTTGTTCCACCAGCATAGGGAGTCTCTGTGATGGATCTGTCCCCTGTCCCGTTCTATTTATATATATATATATTTTATTAATGAATCCAAGAATAGTTACAATTGCTGCAAAAGAATGATTGGCAAAGACTGCATGATGGTAAGCTGAGTTTATTAATGCATTTAATAAAATAAACACACTGAAGTGACAGTAGCGAATGAAAGAAAAATAGAAGACTAGCCTGCTCCCAATCACATTTTCACTGTTAAGAAGATGACTCACATATAGCCTGTGAGCTACAACCCAACCACCTCAAATGTTGCTATTTAAGATCTTTCAAATGAAACTGCAGTATTGGGGGGGGGGGGGGGGGTTGGAAATCCACACTTTTGTCTGCATCTCTTGTGCTTTATGGCATCCATGCCATTCCAGTGTTACTAGTACATTTACTGATGAATACCTCCCAGTTACAAATGTATTTGATAATAAAGTATTTCAAACTCAATTAAATGACCTAGCAAGATGAACTAAAACCCACAAACCTAGTTTTAACATTAGTAAATGTACTGTCTTACACTTTGGCAAGGGAAATATGAATTCTTATGCTATTGTGTCAAAATCATGCCAGTAGTAAATTGTTATAAAGATCTGTAAGTATATATTTCTATTGATTTTAATTGCAGTGTTAACATCCAACAGATTTAGGTTCATAGGCTGGTACTAGGCTATCGGCCCTAGGGCCTATACAAGCCTAGCCATAACAATTCCCTGGCTATTTCTTCCCACACTATTTACTTCCCTGGACCCCTGTCTAGCAGGGTGACTGACGTGATCCCCGGGGTGAATTTTCTTTCTCCCACCCAATCATCAAGGTTCCTTTTGAAGAGGGCCAAAGAGGCACTTTGCTTGACATGTATGGGCAATCTATTCCAGAGTCTGGGGAGTCTCGGGGTCAGGAACCTATCCCTCCAGCATGTTTTGTTTATTGTAATGACAAGGTTTAGATCCCTGGAGCATGTGGCTCTGAGGGATTGGGATTTCTTTAAGTGTAGCATGTCCAACAGCTCTGGGTTTGACATGGCCTTGTATGTTAAGCAGAGATCGCCTCTGAGTAGACAATATGCGACAGGGTATAGCTGGAGTTTTTTTAAGGCGGTCAGCGTTAGGCCTGTGATTCTTTTAGTGAGGTATTTCTGCGGCCTTTCCAGTTGTTTCAGATGTCTTGAGAGGTACATACAAAATGGGGCGTTGTATTCTATAATGGGTCTAATGAGGGATGAGTACAGTGGGACAATGACCTCCTTTTTTCTGGATGAAAAGCCCTTAGTGATGAGGTGTGCCACATAAAAGGATTTCCTGACTGCTGTGGCGATGTGGTTATCAAAGTGAGACCACTGTCCATCTATGTCCCTAAGTCTCTTATCACACTTTAGTGTATTGCCACCTATGTGGTAATTCATGGGTACATATTTTTTCCCAAAGGGGATAACTAGACATTTCTTGGCATTGAGCTTGAGCCCATGGCTCTGGCACCAAGCATCTGTTTCTGTAAGGCCCTTTTGTAGAGTATTCACATCATTTGGGGATTCAATAATGGCTCCCAGTTTGCAGATATCTGCAAACATTGTTAGCCAGAGTCCCTTAGTGCTGGCCTGTACTTCAGAGAAGTAGATGCCAAACAAGAGCTGTCCCAGGACTAAACCCTGAGGTACTCCACTTGTCACTTGTCTGTAGCTGGATTTAGAGTCGGCTTCTTTTACAGTGTGGGTTCTGTCAGTAAGCCAGTTGGCAACCCATCGAGTGACGTAGGGATTAATGCCCTGCTTAGTAAGTCTATCTATGATTCCAGCATGGGGGATGGTGTCAAATGCCTTGGGGGAGGTCCAGATAGGCTGTGTGGACCACCTTACTCTTGTCCATGGCTCTGGAGACCGATTCGAAGAAGTCAATCTAGTTCAGGAGACAAGATCGGCCCTTCACGAACCCAAACTGGGTGGGGTCCAGTGTTTGAAGGTTGCCAGTGTCTTTGTTTATAAGTTCCATGATAATACGTTCCATGGCCTTGGTAGATCATGCTTGTCAGACTGATGGGGTAGTAGTTCCTGGGATCCAAGGTGGATCCCCCCTTGTGGAGTGGGATAACTGTAGCTGTGCGCCACTCAGTGGGCATGAAGCCTGAGGTGAGGCTATGATTAAACATGACATTTAGGTGAGGTGCCAGTTCATTTTGTAGTTCATGTAGTGCACAGCCTGGTATGTCATCTGGTCTCATGGATGCTGTGTTCTTAGCTTTAGAGAGTGCATTTTTTACCTGTGTGGCCGTTATTACCGGAATAATCATCCGGTATTGAGATGGGCCATTTAGGGGGTGAGAGGGGGTGAAGTTGGCACTGAATTGATCTGCCAGGATATTGGCAATATCCTTGGGATCAGTATATTTAATACCATTCTGTTGTAGCTCAGAGCAGATCTGAGCATTACCATTTAGGTTCTTGACATAGTTATAGAATGCCTTGTGGTTGTCTTTGGAATCGTTTGCAATTTTATTTTTGTAACTAGCTTTGAAGGATTTTATGAGGGATCTCGGCTTCTTACTGAGGCTGGTAAGGGAATTTTTTGCATCCTGGGATTTTCCTCTTTTCTGCAACAGTTTCTTCCTTTTGTTGTAAAGTTTGTTTATGGTAGGGGACCATCAGATTTGCTTCCTTTTTTTGGAGGAGAGCATATTGGTTCTATTTGGGATGGCACGATTCATGCATGAGTGGATGTGCTTGTACAGTGCCTTAGTGTAGGATTTAGTAGTTGAACTTTCAGTTCTCCTCTGTATGGGTATCATGAAGTTTGTCACGTCTGACTTGAGTAGCATGAAGTTTGCTTTGGAGAAGTTTTTTATGGAGGTTTCCTTACTGGGGGGTGGGAGTGGGATATGGATCTTAAGGGTGATTAGCTTATGGTCAGACCTGAACAATGAGGGGGTGACCATGGGTGTGAAGCATCGATTTCCCATGTTGGTAATGACCAGGTCTAGGATAATGGAGCCCCTGGTGGGACTATGGATTAGTTGATCCACGGCGTTGGAATTTATGAATTCCAAGAACCGTTGGGCAAAGGTGTTAGTACACAAGTAGTTTTCCCAGTTAATGGCAGGGTAGTTGAAATCACCTAGTATTAGGGTGTTTGGTTGTATCTTAATATTTTCCAGTATGTTTAGAAAGGTATAGTGAGAATCTTGGGGCATGTTGGAGGATCTGTAGCAAGCTACAATTTGGATTGCAGTCTTACCCAGTGTTAGTTGCACCTGGAGAATTTCAGACGCATTGTGTTGGGCAACTAGCCTGGTGGTGTGATTATCCTTGATGAATATGGACACTCCTCCACCTTTAGTGTTTCGGTCCTGGTTTGGTGGCCAAAATGTGTGGTAAGAGTTGTAGCCTGGTATTGCAGGGGTACTCTCTGGAGCCTTGAACCAGGTCTCAGTTACTGCATGGATATCGATGTTCTCCATTTTTAGGAGTGCCTCAAGAGAGTGCATTTTGAGGTTTAGACTTCTAGCATTGAGTAGCATTACCTTTAGAATTTACATGCTTGTACTTGTTACCGTGGTGGTTTTGTCCTTTGAACTTTGCCTAAAAAAGGCACTATAGGGTTGTCAAGAGCCTTAGCCAGTAATCTGAATCCCAGGGGCGACAGGTGCAGACCATCTCTGGCAAAGCATCGTAGTCTGTCGATCATGTTGTCCCAGCCAGACAGACACTGGATCCCCTTTGAATGACACCAGAAGCTTAGCCAATTGTTGAAGTCAGTCATTTTGTCCTTATATTGTGGTATCATTCTGGGTGAAGGCAGGATGCTACTCAGGGCTAGGGTCATACCTGCCTGGGCCACATGATCCAAGAGCTCTTCCATGTCTCTTTTCATGTAGTCCAGAGAGGTAAGTCTCAAGTCATTCACTCCAACATGGACAATGACAGAGTTGTATTTGTACTTGTTGTGGAGTGACTTGAGTGCATGCGTTATGTGGCGGATCCTGGCACCCAACAGGCAGCTGATTGTAATTTTCTCCTTGTTCAGCCTGGTGAGTGGGACATCAGTGTGCCTGACTATAGAGGCACCTATGACTAAAGTGTTAGGTACATTGTCTTGCCTTAGGGGCTGTTGCTGGGTGGCACACTGGTGTTGTGAGCTATGTGACACTTTGGTTGTGATTGGTATTTGTTTTTCATTTCAGCTTCAGAGGTCCTTGTTGCTTGGGCAGGTTACAGTTAAGGGCCTCCGCATATGTGGATTTATTGTTGCTATGTGTGGGTGTTGGTGGTGTGGGTTGTAAGAAATCTTACTATACTATTAAAAACATCATGAGGACCATTTCTTGCAGAACCACTTAAGGTTATGATTCCACCTTAGAGAACTTTAATCAGACCAAGCATAGAGTATCGTGCTGCCTTATGTTTATATTCTCAGGATAAGATATGCAGACTGTTGAAAATTTAGTACTAGTAATATATCACACCACTCACCAGTCTAAAGCGGTTAAAATACTATATTATATACATTACTGCATCATCAGAAAAGACTAAAGTCTATGACAGTTATCCGGAAGTCTACAAGGTTGTTATCCCAAATCTGAGATTAGAAAAACCTGTATCAACATGTAGCCATTTGAGTTTCCTGGAAACAGAATTATGCAATACCAAGCTGAAAACGGCATCATGTCATACTCATTTTCTGAAATGTAAACATTGTAACAGACTTTCATTAGCTGTCAGGAATCATAGTTTACTAGATATGTTTAAATCAAACTTAGATGCATTCTTTGGTAATTTGAAGTACAGGTATAGTTTGTTTGGTCACAGGTTCCTAGACGGTCTTTACTGACCTTGAGTCTGTTTCATAACTTTTGAAATTTTGGACCAGACAGTATTCTTGGGTCACCCTTGAAAATAAGGCAATTGTCCAAGTGGATTTACCTGGTTAACAAATCAATGAAATAAAATAAACTAATTTGCCTTTCTTAGATAAAACCTAAGCTGGTCATCTCAAGTTATAAAGAACTCTTTCTCTCCTGGATTCTGCCTTCAAACAACTTAAGAGATCTGAATGCACTTGTTTGCAGCCATCTGTGATATCACATTCAAGAGGAAAACTGAGTTGGTTATAAGCAGGCATATAGTGTCCTACAAATAAGACCATATAGGGTGTCCTATTAACAAGATCCTGTAGCTCAGTGATTCTGTGAGCAGAGGTGATGACCATCAGCAACAAGCAATTTAGGGGAATATTGTCTATGTGGTAGTTTCCTTGGGTAGACAACTTCCCAAATGATACAATAATGCATTCTTTGGCATTTGGTTTTAGTCCATGATTTTAGTACCAGTTATTTATGTGTGACAAACCTTCCTGCAGGATGACTAAGTCATTTGCAGACTCAGTGATTGCTACTAGCTTGTAGTCATCTGCAAACTTAATCAACTAGAGCCCTTTGGTATTGGCTTTTATTTCACAAAAGTAGATTTTAGTTAACAGAAGGGAATGATATTCTGTATAAATATATATTGTCTGTGGTATGCCACTCCTACAGAAACTGTCAGGAAAAACTTAGATACCCATTATGAATTAGTGCAAGCTGTAAATGTATAATGTCTAAACTGTAGTATCTACTTTATTTCTAAAGTTTCAAGTTTTACATTTATTCTCAACTTTTGGTGGTAGAGTTATATTATTTCTTTGATGATTGCATATAGTTATTATTATTATTATTATTATTATTATTATTATCATCATTACATTGTTTCTTTGTGTTGCAAGTGGGTTAATGTATGGTCAGAAATTGTACGTTTGGATCAGTTTACTTACTTTGTAAACAAATAAACATATAAACAAATGTTCAAAAATTTGTTCTTGTTAACATGCAGAATATCAGAGGAATGTTATTTAGGAAGCCAGCACTATTCACTGCTTAGATTTTAAAAGCAGGATTAGAAAGAAGACACTTAAGATTACATAAAAAATAAGGTACTATGTCACCTTTCAGGGTTTATGTAATGCAGGCATATAATTCATAGATTTGATAGACATTCCAAAGTCTTATGACCATTTATGTCTTGTCTGCACCCTCCCTCAGGTCACACTTTCTTTCTTCAGGAAGGATGTACTAGTCACTCCTGGAGTAAATTTGAGGATACTCATCCAGTCATCTTGGTTTTGTTTAAAGGAAGATAGTGAGTTGCACTGCTTAATATGTAGGAGAAGTTTATTCCAGATGGTTGGGAGACTCTGAGTTGTAAATCTGCCCCTCCTGTGTGTTTTGTTTATTTGTTGGTGAAGATTTTCATCCTAGGTTCTAGTGATGGCAAAGCCATTGGATGTACAGAGATACAGGAGGTTCCGAACAAATGAGTCTCATATGAATCAATAAATATAACAAAGATTTTCCCCTCAAAAGCATATAAAACACTGAATAAAGGGACAGAGCTTCCAGGCTTCAGTAGTCTTTCTAATTGTTTGATATGTTCAGTAAAATACATCCTGAAAGGGGCTTTGTACTCAATAGTTGTTCTGATTAATGCTAAGTATTTTGAATTGTTTTTAAAAATATTTGTCCTTGTGGAAATCCCTGTTTGCTCATTATGTCTTGTAGTTCATGTGAGGATATTAGATATTGTTATCTGTGCTAGCATGAAAGGCTGAAATTTTGTAAATAATTGTAAATAATTGTAAATTACCTTGTGTTATATATGCCAGCATAACTAGCTTTAATTTTGTAAATAAGTTTATGTCTTTTGATTATCACTGTGATTTATGCAAGATGTTTGAATGTCAAACAGTGTTTTTCTGGATGACCAAATGTACATGTTCTTTGTAAAGAGAATTCTGAATGCACATTATGCCAGAGTCAGCTGACCTAGATGTGATGTCATTGTGTGCCAGGGCTGGAAGAATAGCATCTTCACTGCAGCTGTTCATAGGTTGATAGGTAGGTACTAGGCTATCAGCCCTAGGGCCTGTTCAAGTCTAGCCATAAAGATTCCCTGGCTTTTGTCACTCAAAAATTATTTTCCTGGGCCCCTGTTATCGAGTAGAGACACAGAAGTGATTCCTGGGGTGAATTTCCTATCTCCCATCCAATCGTCAAGATTTTTCTTAAACAGGGCTAAAGAGGTGCTCTGCTTGACATAAATGGGCAGTCTGTTCCAAAGTATGGGGAGTCTCTGGGACAGGAACCTATCCCTCCAGCATGTTTTGTTTATTGTGGTGACAAGGTTTAGGTCCCTGGAGAATGTGGCTCGGAGGGATTGAGATTTCTCTAAGTGTAGCATGTCCAACAGCTCTGGGTTTGACATGCCTTTGTATGTTAGGCAGAGATCGCCTCTGAGTAGGTGATATAAGACAGAGCAGAGCTGGAGTTTTCTGAGACGGTCTGCATAGGGCATCTGTTTGAGGCCGGTGATCCTCTTTGTGAGGTAGGCTGTGTGAACCACTTTACCCTCGTCTACGGTTCTGGTGACTGCTTTGTTTACTTTTCAAAGTCTGATATGAGAGTAGAATTCTCATGGCACCTTCCTGTTACTTTTGAAAAAGATCTGCTATAAAAAGCAGGTTCTGAGTCAGTTGTTCAGTTATTGTTCATTCAGTTTGTTTTGCAGAGCCATTCAGCAGTAGTAGTCCAGTTGTTTCCAGAGCAGCTGTTCCTGTCACTGAGGACAGACAACAGCCTGGAGTGTGGACATAATTCCTTATCTTGCTTTGCAGAAGTCAGGGTATAATCTTGACTTGCTGAGTTATTTACATTAGATAGGGACAGTTAATATTCAGATAGTCAGGGAACTACAGTTAGTCAGGGGTTTTCTAAAATCAATGTGATATCTGTCCTACAGTATTATTTTTATATTTCTTGTGCAGGAAACTCTGTTGTTTATTGGAATCAGTTATTAAGTATTTAGATGTTTTAAATCCTTTTATTTATTATTAAACATTTTACTACCTCTCATTGTGGCTGGTTATTTAGTTAATATTTTTAATAACTTGAGAGTGTTTATGCTTATTGTGATAACACCAGGACCACTCTGAAAAGCCTTACTGCTTGGGATACATGCTAACATTTTTATCAATATCTATTTTACCCAATATAATTGAACATCCCTTTTTTAAAGGTATTGTGGTATTTGATTGGTGGCAGCTGTTACCTTGTAATCTGGGCAAAGAAACACAGCAGGTAAATCTGTGTCAGTCTTTCCCAAGAGTGTATGTGTGAATATCAGACATTTAAGAGTGAGTGTGCCAGATACCTAGAACTGGGACACAGTTCTCTGCAGTGGTTAGTGTGGAGACTCATTTGGGGACCTGGAGTGAAGCATACAGTCTAGTCCGAGGTTTTCTACCAGTTTCTAGTGTACTCGTAGGGGAAATTGTGTATTTCTATCCCTGGTTTTAGAGACACACTCTGGAGACAGTGGTGAGGATTGAGACTCCTTAGTTACTGCTCCAGGGTAAAGGGGGCTTGTCACATATTGGTGGCAGCAGTGTGGGATTTTAATTCATAGGTTCATAAGCTGGTACTAGACTATTGGCCCTATGGCCTATACAAGCCTAGCCATAACAATTCCCTGGATAATTCTTCCCACAATATTTACTTCCGTGGACCCCTGTCTAGCAGGGTGACTGACATGATCCCCGGGGTGAATTTCCTATCTCCCATCCAGTCGTCAAGGTTCCTTTTGAAGAGGGCCAAGGAAGCGCTCTGCTTGACATGTATGGGCAGTCTATTCCAGAGTATGAGGAGTCTCTGGGTCAGGAACCTGTCCCTCCAGCATGTTTTGTTCATTGTGATGACAAGGTTTAGATCCCTGGAGCGTGTGGCTCTGAGGGATTGTGATTTCTTTAAGTGGAGCATGTCCAACAGCTCAGGGTTTGACATGGCCTTATATGTTAAGCAGAGATCGCCTCTGAATAGATGATATGCCACAGAGTATAGTTGGAGTTTTTTTAGATGGTCAGCATAGGGCATCTACTTTAGGCCTGTGATTCTTTTAGTGAGGTATTTCTGTGGCCTTTCCAGCTGTTGCAGATGTCTTGTGAGGTACATACCAAACAGGGCGTTGTACTCTATAATGGGTCTAATGAGGGATGAGTACAGTGGGACAATGACCTCCTTTTTTCTGGATGAAAAGCCCTTGGCTTTAGTAGCCTCTAGGTAGTTGTCGCCGAGGTGTGTACTCTTGACAGTCACAAGATAAACATACAGAGTTTCATTGTCACAACAGTTTTATTCATTTTTAGTCCGTTTATCAGGGACAGTAGGCAAAGATGTCAGCAGAGGATTATAGCAAGCCGACAAAGAACCAGTTGACCAAGATGTGCGAAGCCAAAGGACTGGTGCATGCCATCCTGACTAAGGAAGCAATGATCTCAGCCTTAGTTGCAACTGCAGAGCAGAACAGCAGCTCGGAGGATATCCAGTTTAGCATCAGGTATATGCAACCTTCTGAGACAAGATAGTTCAACTTTTCTTCAGAGGACTAAAAAATTTGTTAAGAGTTAAGCAGACTTGAATTGGAGACTGAAGACAGACTGCAACGTTTGGAGGCTGAGGAGAGGGAGAGGGAGAGGGAGAAGCAGTGTCAGTATGAAAATGAACCGGAGATCAAGTGTTTGGAGATGGAAGCTGAAGGAAATGAGAGGCAGAGACAGTATGAAAAGGAGCTTCTAACCCTTCAGTGGGGTTATGGAGGTAATGGGTAAGGCAATGACCAAAACTCAGAAACCATAAGGTTAGTAAACTTTTTCCTGTACAGGTAGGGAGATGACTTTGATAGTTTAATTTATATAAAAAGAAAGTATTGTAGCAGTCAATTCAAGGACTTCACAATCGACACACTTTTATTAAAATAAAATAAAGGTTAAAACCATTAAAAACATACTGATTAAGTGCTTTCATCATGATTACAACTAGGACTTCTTCAGAATCAATAAAATAAAAAAAAGCCATTAAATACTTTAGACAATTAACTAAATAACAAAAAATGTATAAAATTTAAAGGGGCCATGACCAAAATAAACAACTTCTACTACCAAACTAGTGCATGCAATAAAACGTAATACAGATACCTTAAAATATTATTAAACAAATAAACAGATACAAAAATTAAATAAAATTAGACCTAGAATTTAAAATAGGTTGAAGAGAAATGTTTTCATTAGTGCCAGGAGGAAGCCCAGCATGCAGTCTCAGTTGCTGCTCTACTTCTTTTTCTTCCAGTAAGGATTTAAAATCCCGACCCCCAAGGGTTAATCCTGACCTGCTCAAGAATCGCAAATCTAAATGCGCAACATTTAGGGCTGTTACTAATATGTTTATAGAAAGCATTGTTAGTATTATGCTTACTCATCTGATAGGAGTTCATAAATTCTTCTCCTTAAGGGTCTTTCAGTTTTGTCCACATAAAAAGCAGGGCACCCCAAACATTTAGCCTAGTAATAATCGGGATGAAAGCACTTAATCAGTATGTTTTTAATGGTTTTAACCTTTATTTTGTTCTAATAAAAGTGTGTTGATTGTGAAGTCTTTGTATTGACTTACGCAATACTTTCTTTTTAATTATTCATATCGTATTGCTACACTTTTTATTTTATTTAACTTTTATTTATATATTTGAGAGGGTATGTAACCAGTATAATGTTGACTAAGGGCTCGGAGTAAAGTTCTTGACTGCCTTACTCCATGGTAGAGCTGTTAATGCAATTGTTAAACTATCTGATATTGATTGTTTGAATTAAAATAGTATAAAACAATGTTTACTTGATTGTTTCAAATTAACCCCTGAAATGTATAGGAAAATGTTTTGTGAACATAGACACACGGCAGATGAAAGTGTATGGGCTTACATTGCTGATTTTAAGTACTTACTTTCGCAAGTGGGTGAGTGGGTGTCAGGTCACCACTTTTGAAGGACTGGCAGATGTTTGACTCCTGCCAGAATATTACAATAAAAGCAAAAAAAAAAAAAGAAAGAAAGTCATCTACAGCCCCCAAAACACATACATAGACCACTAGTATCTGGTCGAGCATGCCAGTGTATTATATTAAAAAAAAATCAACAGTCCCAAAAACACTTGCCTCCCTAGTATCTGGTTAACCCTGCCAGGATAGTATATTAAAAAACACATAGACCAGTAGTGCCTGGTTGACAATGTCAGCATATTATATTAAATAAGAAAATAAATCAACAGTCCCCAAAACACATTGCCTCCCTAGTATCTGGATAACCTTGCCAGGATAGTATATTAAAAAACAAGAAAGTCATCAACAGCCCCCAAAACACATAGACCACTAGTATCTGGTCAAGCATGCCAGTGTATTATATTAAAAATTCACCAGCCCTCAAAACACATTGCCTCCCTAGTATCTGGTTAACCCTGCCAGGATAGTACATTAAAAAATGAAAAAAAAAAAGAAAGTCATCAACAGCCCCCAAAACAAATATATTACCTACTACTGTCTGGTTGACCCTGCCAGACTCTAGGCCAAGGATGTTACAAACAAAATGTATTCAAGTCCTGCACCAAATAGCATCTGGTTGATCCTGCCAAGAAATAATGATTAAATACATAAATTATCTGGTTGACCCTGCCAGGAAAAAATGCATAAAGTATCTGACTGGCCTGCCAAAAAAAATAAAATAAAATAAAAAAAATCAGAACTCAATAACTCGTGATTTTTTTCCCACTGTACTTGATTAAAAAAAAAAATCTTCCTTGCCCAGGAATCCTTTACTTACCTGAAAAGTTACCCACTAAGTCAGCTTTTCATTTAGTTTCTTCTCAATATAGCGCTCTCTCCCTCACAAATTAACTGTAAAGTTAACTTAAAGCGTTGGAAGAAAACGAGAGAGCAACAGGACTAATCAGCAGCCACGCCACATGCTCAGATTACGTGACGTGGCTGCTAAACTTAACAGTCCAGTCAGATTCAAATTTACTGAGGTTTCTAAAACAGTTCGGCGACAAGAAAAGTAGTTTTTTTTCTTTTTCTTTTTTAAAGCAGAACTTGAGCACGCATACTTGCTGCTCCAGATTCTGCGAAACATCACCTCTTCCACATTACACACTAGTTAGCAGTTTGCACTGCTACTAGTGTGTAACAATATTTAAACTTTTTTTTTGTTTTGATAAATGGGGGGGGGGCTGCATCCCAGCAGTCCTATACCATGAGCCGCCCCTGGTTAAATGACACTTCATTCTGTATATTTAAGTCAGATTAATTTGGCCAGTGTGCTACCTCTAATCTGATCTGTTCCTGGCAATGTGCCATTTGCTAGTCTCTGACACATGGTTAGGTGACTAATTAAGTTTTGCTGACTGGAACTCACAACAGCAAAGGCTGAAAACAGACCCGAAAAGTACCCTGATGAAAAAAAAATTAAAGTTGTAAAATAAACAAGCAGACTAGCATGACTTCAAACTTTTGACACTCCAGTCCATATAACCATAAGAGCACATGTTGATGGTAGAATGGAAGGTAATATTAAGTAGGGCATATTTTCCAGACAAGGGAGAGAATAGGAGAGTTTTTTTTTTTATTTTCTCATTACTGCAACCCTTTTGATGAGCAGAAGCTATCATTTCTACTAACTTTCCGGTACAGTAGTTCAGGACAATTCTTGCATAGCCAGTAATTGGATGGCAGTTTAGAAAAATCATGGAGAATCAGCAAGGCTGTCAGTCTAATATGTGCAGCTGTGGTATCACCCTGATATTTACTAATAAACTTTTCAATGCCTTGTTTCACGAATGAGAGGCAAGACTTAACAAGCAAGATAAACAAGTGTCAGAATTAGTACTTTGTAAATGGGAATGTCAAGCCTGGAGCTGTTGAACCAAGTGAAACAAATTGCTTAATGCAAAGTGTGTTTCTTCATACAGAAAATTTCAGTAACTGATTCTCAAGCATCCAGCTTCTTGATTGGTTGCCCATTATTAGATATTTATATGCTCCACAAATACCTTTTTATGGGTGGGCAGGGAGTGGGTTGTAAGGGCTGGAGTCATTATGTAACTTGGTTGTAGCAGCCTTTAGTTATGCTGTTTCTTACAGGCATTAGAAATGTTGAAATTATCATATTGGTAGCTGCAGTCATTTATAAATTCAGACAAGCATGTTTCTAATTGGTTTATAGTAGATGTAATTCATTTTACAGTAATTGAATTTACTTGGCCATGTTTGCATTCCCATTCAGGATCTTATCTACTGCTACAGCTTGTAGAAGGAGAAAATGTATATAGACTCCTCTAATTTAGCTGACTTGCTATCTACTACAGTGAATCCTGTATAAAAAAACACAAGTAATAGTATTGGAAAATACATTTCAGTCACAAGAGAAGTATCTATAAGATACACTAATATTAAATTATTTTGTTGGAAAATCAGTGTCTACCTGGAATGTAGTACAGTTCAAAGGGCTTACCTACACACTACACATGCTCGAGGTGAAATTGCTTAAGCATCAATAACATGCAGGAAAAAAAATGAATGGCATAGTGATGAATTCTTTTTCCCATAAGAAATCATTACTGGTGTGATTTCTAATTGTACACTGGCAATAATTTACTTCTTTAGGGAGATTTCTCCCTTCTTCAAGTTAGTGCAACCATGGAGTTGGTATATATAAATTTGGAGGGTGTGGGGGGGTTGTGGGGGTGCTTGCCCCCTGCAAAAAAACAAGAAAAAAGGAGATTCACTCTTTTAGATTTCAAGCCTATTTTTATCATTCTTTTGAGGCTGTCAGAGTTTCATAGTAGAACCAGTTCAAAGATGTTGTTGGACTGTATAACTTTTGTTGAGTTTAAACTGCTTCAGAACTGCAGTACCTTGTCTTTTTTTCTCATTTAATATTTGGGTTTTCACATGTAAGATCATGGTATGTTTACTATTTTTCCACTTGCATTTATTGGCTGCAAAAACTTAATTCTTAAAATTTCTCACTCATTCTGCAGACCAAAGCAGTTTAAAGCAGAGTACTTTTAGCAAACATACAGGGTGAGGAACAAATCTCCCGGAGGACACTGCTGTTCCATTAATCATAGACATAATAACTAACACAAGTCAATGTACCCACAGTGTTTCACTTTTGTAATTCTAGCGTCCTCTTTCAGTCATGTGGCTTCACCTGTTATTGGTGCTTAACATAACTTGAGGCACCATCCGACAGCAATCAACTGACATTTGCTACCATTATAGGACTGGCAAATCATTTTCCATTCTACTTATTAATGTAAATAAAATATTTTCTGCATTTGCCCTATTAAAATGTTTAAGTGGCATGGATCTACTTCTGGGTTTGCCAACCCATTCTGCAATAGAGACATACACTGTTTCCTCTTCAGTAATATTTTTGTCTGTTGACATATCTGCCACCATGGCTATATCACTATAAATAAATTCTGTAAAGATTCTTTGTTGTCATTACAGCAGTCTTTCAGTCAGTGACACACTATTTTCTCACGTTAAGTTTTTGTCATTTTTCAGGTCTGTAAATAGATTTACCTTTTTATTAACATGTAAAGTCATTCTAAAAAGAAATTAAATTTGTGTAAATTCTTTTTTTTTAGTAAGTTTTAGTGGATGTTGTGTAGCTGTGATCAGATAATTAAGCAATAACCCATGCCTGGGTGTGGGTAATGCTGGATTTACCCACGGTTGGTGTGGTTTGGTCACGAGGGCGAAGCCCGAGTGGCCAAACAAAGACAACCGTGGATAAATCCAGCATTACCCACACCCAGAAGTGGGTTATTGCTATTATATAATGACATTATTTAAGAAAAAAAATGCTTACTTTTCTTAAATAATGGCATTGTATAATGCCTCCGTGCTGCCCTTCCTCAGCTGTCTGGTATTCTGTGGCAGTTCTGATGTACTGCGCATGCATATGCTTACGCAGCACATCAGAGCTGTGGGTGGAAGCAACGGAGAAACAAAGTGACTCGCTATGTTAAAGGAGTTTAACATAGCTAGACAGCTTTAAAAAAAGCAACAGAGATTCCCCATTGCTTTTTTTAAAGCTGTATTGCTATGTTAAACCCATTTAACATAGCGAGACAGCTTCAAAAAAAGCAACGGAGAAAGGAAGATCTCCGTTACTTTTTTTAAAGCTGTCTCACTATGTTAAATTCCTTTAACATAGTGAGGCAGTTTCTAAAAAGCAACGGAGATCTTGCATTCTCCGTTGCTGTAAAAAAAAAAAAAAAAAGACATACTAATGGAAAAAGTCCATTAATATAAGACTTTGATTTACAACATGGACTCTGACCAATCAGCGTGCACGTTTTGGAATATTAATGGGGGGGGGGGTCATTGTATAATGGGCAATAAATGCTCTTTAAGAAGGTTTGTGTATTAGTGACATCTCATAAAATTGTAGCTCTGATTTTCTAAAGGAGAAACAAGCATCCACAAAAGTGATAGATTTTTTTTAATTTGCCATGGACTTTGCACCACATATCATGATCAGTCTGCCATCATGATGCAGTCATTTATGATTCTGATTCCATTAATCATCAAATGTGGATTCTTTCTTTCTTTTTGTTTTTTAATTAATGTACCGAGGAGGCTCAGACTGAGAAGGAATCACTGAGCATGCCAGGATAGGTATACTAATGGGGATAACTGGCTCTGAAACTGGATGTGAACTGGATGGGTCTACTTCAAATTAACGAAGTTTCACTTACCTGAATTTTAAATGATTGAGATGATAATACTGAACTTGCATTTAAACGAACGCACACAACACTGATATTTCTACCAGGGAAAGAAGGCAGTCAGCCGGCATTTGGGAGTATGCCCTTTTCCCTACTATAGTGCGATCTCAGAAATGGTATATTTAGTTAGGGGGATGTGCAGGGCTTGTGGGTCAAAGCCCCCCACCTGGTTGGGTTTGATACGCTTTGGTTTGTTTTTTGTCCATGTTGACTGCCTCCTTTTTCTGCTGGAAATATCAGTGTTGTGAGTGTTCATTTAAATGCAAGTTTGGTGTTATTTTCTCGATCATTTAAATTCGGGTAAGTGAAATGTTGTTAATTTGAAGTAGACCAAATGGACTTCTTGCTGCAAAACTGCTAACAGTAAGTGAACTATGAAATAGTTTGTCTACTAGCATTATTTTCACCATTTTAGCAATAAAAAGCTATAAATAAGTGGCCTTGTTAGTGGTCACCATGACCAGTGAGACTGCCACCTGACCGAGATATTGTTTCAATTGTTTCCTTTAAGTTATACTTTGAAATGTGTATTCTTGTTTAGCTCTTTTTTATGTGCCCTTTTCTGGTGCCTAAAATATTACATTACATTATATTATATTGAATTTAATGGTTATATGGGGTGAGTGATGGACTGATCCTCAAGGGCCAATTTCAGCCATGGCCCAGAGAAATGTAGTATACAAAACTTAATGAACAACAATACACAACAGCATATACAATAGTTTTCTAGCACAGTACAGATATCACTATATACAATTTCATATATATATATATATTAGCAAGTGAAGAGAACAGCTGTTGAGTTAGTAGTAATTGACCATACCAGCTTAGGCTGTAACACAAAGGCTTTAGGGGGCTAATTGCTGCAAGAAAAATAAATCAGACAGTATATTAATATTACAAAATATTATGTACTGTCTGCGCTACTCTGCTGTAATTTAATTCATAAATCAATAATTCTACCATTGATATTCATTCCAAATTGGACTGGCACTGAAGGACACACTGACACTAGAGCACAAACTAATAGATTTGTCTTTAGAAAAAAGTCAGCCTATATCAGGTTCCACACAAATCGTAAAAATGAACTGCAGTCGTCAATGGACAGGAAGGGCTGCAGTAGATTCTTTTCGCAGCCAGTAAAGAAAAAAATCTGTCTGTTGGATTGAAAGTAAATGTCTCTACTGCTGCAGCTACAGAGTGATTTCATTTACAAATCAGTAATTCTTCAGGAAAGCTGGCTTTGTGGCTTTGATGTATAAAGAACTGACTGACACAGATGACCTGCATTCATTGATGACGGGTTCTTGGAGAATTTATTTGGGAGGGTGGAAGTGAACAGATAATACAAACTCACTCATCCTCAGGGAGGGAGATGGTTCAGTCCCACTGCAGTACTGACATCTAGCAGTGCTTAGGTAGAGATGTAAGTTGTGTATGGAAGGGGGAATGTGTGTTCAGTCTGCAAAGGAGCCTAGCCCTGCAGCTGGAGGTAGCATGTGAGTGGAAACATGCACAGACTGCTGAGGCCCTGTCTTGATTCTCGATGAGGGGCAGGATGAGGGGTTAGGGACCAAAATTCTTAGCCTGCATGGATGTCAGCCTCTCTACATGCAAAGCATAATTTCCCCCTTTAACAAGTGATTCTTGGTGACTGATAAGTTGTTGATATGTTAAAGAAAATTAGCAAGTGAATAAGCCAGATTTCAGTACGGATCTCATATATTTCTCCTGTTTGGTACATTTTGCTGAATAAACATGAATGTGCTAGCTGCAACATAATTATTAACTCTGTGCTATACCTTTTGTCAGCTGTTTAAACTTTATTTCCTTCTACCATGAGCATAACTGTAACTTCACAGGACGTGCACCATGACCTTGGTTAGGAAATAGTAATAGCAGGCAATAATGATCAGAAGCAAAGAATCTGTTTCATGCAAATACCTTCAGTGAAAAATAAGGAATATGGTGAATTTACTTGTAATGTGTTGGAAATGTAGGCAGGTTGTATCTTATGTATAATATGTACTGAAAAGTTTTCCCTGATTACATTAACTGCATTGTCAGAAGAAATTAACTGTGGGGGCTGGGGAAGCCTACCAAGCAGCACCAGAAATATACATTTAATACTATAACTTTGACAGTACATTATTAAAATATTTTAAAAGTAAAGAAATCTACTGGTATTTTGAGCTGGAAACAGTATCAAAGTAATTTACTATGTGCATTAAAAATATTAAAGATGAGTGCTCCTACAGTTGATATAAAAAGTTTACACACCCCTGTTAAAATGCCAGGTTTTTGTGATATAAAAAAATGAGACCACAATAAATCATTTCAAAACATTTCCCACCTTTAATGTGACCTATAACCTGTACAATTCAATTGAAAACAAACAAATATGTTAGGGGAAAAGTATAAAAAATAAAAAACGTACAATAAGCTGGTTGCAAAAATGTGCACAACCTTAAACTAATACTTTATTGAAGTACCTTTTGATTTAATTACAGCATTCAGTCTTCTCGGGTACGAGTCTATCAGCATGGCACATCTTGATTTGGCAATATTTGTTCATTCTTCCTTGCAAAAGCGCTCCAAATCTGTCAGATTGAGGTGGCATCTCTTGTGCACAGCCCTCTTCTGGTCACCCCACAGATTTTTTATTGGATTTAGGTCTGGGCTATGGCTCGGCCATTCCAAAATTTTAATTTTCTTCTGGTGAAGCCATCCTTTTGTTGATTTGGATGTATACTTGGAGTCATTGTTGTGTTTAAAGGTGAAGTTTCTCTTCAACTTCAGCTTTCTAGCAGACGCCTGAAAGTTTTGGCCCAAAAGTGACTGGTATTTGGAACTGTTCATAATTCCCTCCACCTTGAGTAAAACCCCACTTCCAGCTGAAGAAAAGCAACCCCAAAGCATGATACTGCCACCACCATGCTTCACCATGGGGATGGTGTTCTTTTGGTGATGCGAAGTGTTGTTTTTGTGCGAAACATACCTTTTGTAATTGTGGCCAAAATGTTCAACCTTGGTCTCATCAGACCATAACACATTTTCTCACATACTTTTGGGAGACAATGTATTGTTTTGCAAATTTTAGCTTGGCCTGGATGTTTTTCTGTGTAAGAAAAGGCTTCCGTCTTGCAACCCTACCCCATAGCCCAGACATATGCAGAATATGGGAGATTGTTGTCACATGTAGTACACAACCAGTACTTGCCAGAAATTCCTGCAGCTCCTTCAGTGTTGCTGTAGGTCTTTTGGTATCCTCCCTGACCAGTTTTCATCTTGTCTTTTCAACAGTTTTGGAGGGATGTCCAGTTCTTTGCAACATCACTGTTGTCCCATATTTTCTCAACTTTTTGGAGACTGTCTTCACTGTATTCCATGGTATATCCAATGTTGTGGACATTTTTTTGTACCCTTCTCCTGACTGATAACTTTCACCAATGTGATCCTTTTGATGCTTTGTTAGCTCTCTGTGAACTATGGCTTTAGCTGTAGCAGGCAACTAAATGTCAGGAAATTCCTACTAGAACAGCTGAACATTATTTGGGGTTAATCAGAGTCTCTTTAATTGATGGCAGATATGTACCCAAGAGGACTGAATGCTGTAATTAAATCAAAAGGTGCTTCAACAAAGTATTAGTTTAAGGGTGTGCACACTTATGTAATCAGCTTATTGTACGTTTTTTTTATTTTTTATATTTTTTTTCCCCTAACAGATTTGTTTGTTTTTCAATTGAATTGTACAGGTTATAACACATTAAAGGTGGGAACATTTTGAAATGATTTATTGTGGTCTCATTTTTTTATTTCACAAAAAACTGGCATTTTAACAGGGATAAATTTTCATCTCTTCTGCCTGGTGAACAGTGAATAATCATTTTCTACAAACACTCTACTGCCTCCAGTTTTTAATATTGTGCCTTTTGCCACAGTTTTTCCAGGATCAACTCTTTCTGCTAGTATGATTGCATCTTTACTAATACAAAAAACAAGTAATCTCCGTGGTATCCCCGAAGTCTCAAAACAACCCACTAAAGTGTAGTGGGTCTAAAAACAGTGTAAGAAACTTCTCTGTGTGGAAGATTTTCAGTCCATATATTTCTAGTTAATAACTGTATATTAATCAGATCAGACAATAGTAGTAGAAGTAGCGAACGTAAACTCGTCAAGTCAAAAAGTAATAATAGAAAATATATAATTCTACAGCATTACTAAGTATTAGAAAGTAATCCAAGCAAGGCAGGCAGTCTGTTTCCAGTCGAAAATCCTTTATTAAGTACACAGACAAGCAATCCAAGTAAAACAAAAATAGAGTAATAATTTCATCACAAGCTTTCTAAATATATATATATACTTTTTATCAGGCATGGGAGTGGTTTATTGTGCTGTAAAACAAAGTGTTATTGGTACACATGTTAAATTCACATCCCTTCCCCCATCAGTGTGACATTCGAGCTGGTCCTGCCTTCATTACATGCCTGGATTTATGATTTATGTTTCCTGATATCCATCTCACATTTCACTTCAAAAGCAGCTAGAGTTTGATGTAGTGGTGGACAATAGCTGCTAGGCCTTTTTATAGTTTCATCAATAGGCTTATTTTCAGTGTCATTACTTTTGCCATGAAACTGTACCCGTTGAGCTTCCTCACAAACATTTTAAGGTCTATCAGTACTTGAGCAACCTCACTCCTGCAGCTTGGTACAAAAGTAAATCCTTTGGACAACACACTTTTTTCCTCTTCAGTCAGTGCTTTAACAGAGTGGTTCCAGATAAGTGGAGCACCTGTTATTGTGGTGCCTGCTGTTGTTGTTATTGTACCTGTTATTGTGGCTGTTTCCTCTGTCTGAGCCTGGGACCTGGGTTGTAGTCAGGGTTCCTAGCAGCTATTGTCCACCACTACATCAAACACTAGCTGCTTTTGAAGTGAAATGTGAGATGGATATCAGGAAACTGCTTAAAAAACCTCCAAAAAAAAACTTTATAACTTAACACAGGGAGAAAGAAAAGCATTGCTTGAGCTAGGCAATGATAAATCCAGGCATGTAATGAAGGCAGACAAGGGAGGAGGTATACTTGTGACTGATACCACTAGCTACAACCAAAAGATAGAGAACATGCTGGAGGATAACAGATTTTATGAGTTATTTACCATGGATGACATAAAAAGAGCATATGATTTATGGAACACTAATCTCACCACATTATGGGAAGAAAAACTTATCACTGAAAATCTTTATAATTATTTATGGAGCCCATGCCCACGTTTACATTACTTTTTTGGAATACCAAAGCCACGCAAGAACAGAGAAGACCCACCTTATAGACCAGTGGTAACAAGTGGAGGTTCCCTTACTGAAGCCACAGCCATTTACCTTGATTACTTGCTGAAACCTCTAGCAGAAAAGAGTAAGTCATACATAAGAGATTCAATAGATTTTTTGAAGAAAATAAAAAACATTACAGTGAAAGCTGACAGTATTTTGGTAACTATTGATGTGGAATCTTTGTACACAGTGCTCCCTCACAATTACTGTATAACAGTGGCTATGGAGTCTTTTAAGAAACATAATCAGGGTACACAGGCACAACTGCAAAAGTTAAGCAAGCTCATTAATCTTGTACTGGACTTCAATTTCTTTACTTTCAATGGCAAACACTACAAACAAAAAACTGGTATAGCAATGGGGGCTGCCATGGCTCCCAGCATAGCTAACATAGCCCTGGGCAAATGGGAGGAGGACTTTGTGTTAAACAACACAGACTACATGCAGCATATCACATGCTATTTACGCTTTATTGACAATGTCTTTATTGTGTGGGAAGGTGACACCTTGCAGCTTGGAGATTTTATCACTTACCTCAATCAAACAACCCCCTTCCTGAAGTTTACCTCTTCCCATAGCTGTACTTCAACCACTTTCTTAGATATGCAGATTTCCAAAGACATCAACAATAACAGAATCACCACTGATCTATTCAGAAAACCAACGAGGGTTAACTTATTACTCCACAGTAAGTCTACATCCTACAAAAACCAAGTATAATGTAGTGAAATCCCAAGGCTATAGATTAGCTCGAATCACCACAGAGATGGAACCATTTTTGAGAAACCTGAACAACTTAGAGAATGATTTTCTAGTGAGAGGCTATGAAAGTCAGATGTTAAAAAACATCCTGGAACCCATTATAGAACTGAAAAGGACTGAAGCACCTTCACTCAACCTCCCCAGTAGAAAAATGTTAAGTAATCCCACAGAGAATAACAAATGCAAAAATAGCTGCATCCTGACATACACTTTGGATTATCACAGTAACAAAAATATTATTGAAGAAAACTGGGACATTGTCACAGGAAACCCTTTTCTGATTAACATCTTAGGTGAAGCCCCATCATTTGTTTATAGGAAGGCCAGGAATATTAGAAGTTTTGTTGAATTTAAACCTAGACCATGTGAGAAAATCACTAAAAGATGTGAAACTAACTGTACATTTTGTATATTTATACAGCAAGGTGATAGTTTTTATTGCCCTTATTTAAAGAAGATCATTAAAACCAGTGCAGGGGGTGACTGTAACACTAAAAAAGTAATTTACAGGGCACAGTGCAATGAATGTGATGCATTCTATGTGGGCAAGACTGTAAATAAACTCATGCAAAGGATTTCATGTCATCTGTCAGAAATCTGCTCTGGATGTAAAAATAATGCACTAGCCAAACACCTTTCTCTTCATAAAAGACACACAGGTTTTAAGTTCCAGATCCTGGATCGCATAGATATGGGTGATCTTGAAGGAGACATCCCGAATATTCTGGAGAAACAGGAACTCATGTGGCAATTAAAGTTGAACTCTTTTAGAAAGCCTGGACTAAACTACTACTGTTCAATTAAAAGTGCACTGGAACTTAGAAAATTGCCACATTGTTTACATGACTAAGTGTATTTTATTTTATTTTTGTCTACAAATTGGTTTTAAATACCATTTTAAATCATTTGAAATTTAAGTGTATATATTTTGTTTCCATCATCATACAGATGCAATGTTTGCTCTGAGAGAGTGTTGGAGAAATACAGAAAGGTCAGGGTGCCTAGAGAAGAGTTGTGGTATTGGGTGAGGAGGAAGGAGGCAGGAGAGAGAATGTGTAGTGGTGGTACATACAATGTAATGGTGGTGGTGTGGTGGTGAGACTGGAGTGACAGATCCGTGACAGATCCGGTTTAGGATTAGGTGGGGATGGATCAATGGATCAGCTCTGAGTCCCTTTGGTGGACAGGAGTGGTGGGACATGAGGATCAGACAGAGAGAGAGGAGGAAAAGGCAGGAGTCAGAGGCTGATGTGGCAGAGTTAAAGATGTTAAGATTTGCAAAATGTGTGTGTGTGACTATAGGCAGGAGTCAGAGCTGGATGTGGCAGTTAAAGATGTTAAGATTTTTGCAATCGTGACTAGGATGGATAGGATATTAGACAGAGCAAGATGCAGAGGATAGGAAGAAATGGAAAGAGATGATCTGTGTAATAACCTAAATGGGAAAAAGAGAAAAAATGATGATCATACATATATTTTTTTACTTTTTTTCTGGTTCTCTTTTTTCACTTTATTCAAAATGATGGTAATAACAATACTAACTAATTATACAATTATATAGGTTTTTAGGGTTCTTGTACACAGACCTGAAGAAGTCTAGAAGGATGAAAGCGATCTTTGTTAACAATAGGTTATGAAAATAGAAACTGATTTTTACATGCAAAATGTATATGTATATATTTATATATATTTATATACAATTTTGATCGCAAAATGAACTAAGGTTGATATATTTCCAGCCATGTAGTATATTGCCTTGTATAAAATCACAGACTTAATAATTTGGTTAAATAAGATGTACCATTAAAGTGCATTAGGGCTATATATTATTATGACAGCTACTAGGTAGGGCAGGACCAGCTCGAATGTCACACTGATGGGGGAAGGGATGTGAATTTAACATGTGTACCAATAACACTTTGTTTTACAGCACAATAAACCACTCCCATGTCTGATAAAAAGTATATATATATATTTAGAAAGCTTGTGAGGAAATTATTACTCTATTTTTGTTTTACTTGGATTGCTTGTCTGTGTACTTAATAAAGGATTTTCGACTGGAAGCAGACTGCCTGCCTTGCTTGGATTACTTTCAAATACTTAATAATGCTGTAGAATTATATATTTTCTATTATTACTTTTTGACTTGACGAGTTTACGTTCGCTATTTCTACTACTATTGCCTGATCTGATTAATATACAGTGATTAACTAGAAATATATGGACTGAAAATCTTCCACACAGAGAAGTTTCTTACACTGTTTTGTTCATCTTTACTAATACAGGTCTTGGCTGTTTTCTCATAGCGAGGTTTGGAGTATACACATGATGCGCCCTTTTAATTAACCAATTCCTGCTGTGGAATACTAGTCCAGTTGCTTATTTGTGCTTTTATAAGATCAATACAGTCTGTTCCTTCCAATTTCTCTGGTACAGCAGAAATTCTCTGGTTTTCTCTGCATACTCTGTCCTCTACTTCTAACTCTACCATTTTAAACAGTTCTTCTTGAGCAGTTTCATACGTAGCAAGCCTTTTCTTCAGTTCATTCTCTGATGTTTGCAGTTTTATCAGCTCATTTGAATGTGTGTTTAAAGCTTTTTCAATTTTTTCCAAGCCTTTTATTATTTGAGTTGAAATACTCATTCAGCGTTTCATTTATTTTAATCAGCTCTGAGCACAGTTGATTTATTTTTTCCTCTAAATTACCAGAAGCCATCTCTTGTACCAAAGCTGGAGCTTGAATTGCTTTTTGCTGAACAGCTGCAGGATTCTTCTCAATCAGTGTTTTCTTTTTACCTTTTCTAGTTGATTTTCTTTCAGGTTTTCTATGTTTCTTCTTTGCTGACATCCTGGCAGTGTACTTGCTAGCCAGCAACTGAATTAAAAAAAAAATGGCAGAATTACTAGCCTTTATCTTTCAGTTTTTTTTTCACACTGGGAGAGCTGAATTTAAGCTATCAATCAGTGTGCAGCCATCTTGGAAGTTCTTCTTCTTGGGAATCTTCTCAACAATAACAATTTATGTTTCTTTTCCCCCACAGTATTCTACATACCTAATACAGTATCTTTCAATGATCTCACAAGCTGGATGCCCCAAGAAGTGTCAAAATATCTCTGGAAGGTTCTTGTGGGAGGACTGTAAGCCTAGAATATGAAAAAATGTGCGCCTATGTGTCCATTGATTGACACATCATCACAGCAACCATAACTGCTAATGTTTACAGTGAAATATACCAGTCAGTGAGCACTACCAATCAATAGACTGTACAGGGAAGCAAGGACCCCTGATAGCAGTCTCAATTAGATATTTCTGATATTGTGTGAAGTAATAGTATGTGTGGTTGGTGATTATTGATATACAATATTGATTCCTTCCATTCAAAGAGTGTACTCTATCCTTGCAAATACTGAAAGAGTTACAAAATTCTGAGGAACGTCAAGAAAGAAAGACATTTAAGAAATGATGGTGAAAATGGCACTGTGTGACTGGTTCAAAACATAAGGATAAAGTAATAGTAGGAGCAGAACAATTTGACCTCTCATTATAAATAAGGAGCATAGATGGGCTGGCTTTCAAAGGGTGCAGGTCTAACCTTTTTATATGGGAAAAAGATGCATAACAGCCAAAAATATTATAAAAGTGGCTGCAAAATAACTACATGGGAATGCAGGGAATGGAAAGATATTAAACAGTGGACCAGCATGAAAGATCATATTTCATGCTCTCTATATATCTTCCAAAACTTAAGAAGGTAATTCAAACTTCCACAAGATATTTTTCAGACATACTTTCACCCACAAAGCATTTTCTAAAGAATACTGCTCCCCCAGAAGCAGTGGTACATTATAAGTGCCTCAAAAATGTGTCCCTTCAAAGTTGCAGTTTGCTGATGAAATTGTGATGATATAGCTAGATCTGAATCAACAATAGGTATAAATATCAGACATACACAGAACAAAAACCTCTGCAGGTATTAAAAGAGGTACAAAACATATGTGGGACTTCAAGAAAGAAATTTAGGAGAAGATGGTGAAAACAGTATTGGGCAAGTGGTTGAAAACATAAGGCTAGAAAAGTACTGTAGGATCGGAACAAATTGGCATCTCATCATAAACGGAGCACTGAGTGGCTACCTTTCAAAGTGTGAAGGTCTAACCTTTTTATATGGGAAATAGATACAGAATAACCAAATATATTATAAAAGTGATAAAATAATTACTCAGGAAGGCTGGGAATGAAAATATGCTAAGCATTGGACTGGCATGAAAGATCATATTTCATGCTCAATAGATATCTTCCAAAGGTTAAGAAATTAGTTCCAAACTCTACAAACTATTTTCAGAAATACCTTCATCTACAAAGCATTTTCAGAAAGGATACTTCTCCCTCAGAAGTGTCAAAGTATACATGCTACAAAAATTGTCCCCTCCAAGTTGCAGTTTGCTGATGAGATAGTGATGCTATGGTTATATAAGAAACCAAGAATCAGTAAAAATATTAGACATACAAAAACAATACCAAAAGGGTTGCAGCCTTTAATCTTCTCTGTGCAACAGGTTAGCTACTGGGCATAGTTTCTTACCTGGAATAAACAATTTCTAGAGGAAAAAATGTTGCGCTATAGAGAGAGTGATACATTTTTGAACTTCCTAAGATACAGATGGCCAGATGTAAAGTCTGAAATAAAGAGCTACAATCTCCACAGAAGCTGTAAAAGTTAGAAATCTTAGTCTTGAACAAACAGTGTTTGTCCCTGTTTGGTCACGTTACATTATTTTCACATGATATGGAAATATACTAGGTTAACAGATCAGTGGCACAAGTTATGAAATTTAATTTGAAAAAAAATATTTCATAATAGTATTAATTTTAACTTTGCTCTACAGCATTTTTATTACTTAAAATAAATAAAAAAGATGTTTCATTAGTTAGTTAATGTGGCTCACTAATGTTAAAACATTATTTAGAAATCAGAAAAAAATTTTTTAATTTACAGCATGAGTAGAAGAATTTCTATATCAACTGCTAATCCAGCATAACAAGAGAGATGACCCCATAAGGTCAAATATATAAAACATATTTGAGGATTGGTGAGGGACTGAAAGTGGTAGGCTAATATAAGAAGCAAGAATAAAGTGTTACATTACTTTATTCATTGCAGCTCATCTTTTTCATATGAGCAAAATGAGATTTATAGTAGTTCAGTTTAATCAATTGTTAGTATTTATTCCTAAGTAATGGACAGATGTAAAATGCAATAAATTAAGAAATAGCAATAAAGAGATCAAACAGTACATAAACATATCAACCAGCAAGAAGGAAAACAGCCTGGGAGTTAGAAGTTAGAAAATAGTTATCTAGAGGTCTGTCATTTAACTAATACCCCTTAAGATATAGACATTGATTTATATAATTATTGCTAACTTTTAAATAAATTAAAAAATAAACACTCTTTTTAAAGAAAATAATGAAATATGAAGTTTCTGACAGTAGTATATCCCCTTACATATTATTTTAATCATCCCTCAAGCAACACCACAAACACCTTAATTCAGCTGAAAGGTGGCACAGGTCTCTCCTCACATCTATGGAAAGACCCTGACTGGATATATGCAAGCATTGCTGGCTCATACAGAAGAAAGTGGAAGAGTATATCAGTTGGTTGATCGGACTCCCAAACTGACCCACATGTAGAGTATCACAGACTAACAGGTGATATATCAAATATGCACCATTTTGCCTCATGCTGGTCATCTCGTATGTTGCATAACTACCTATATATGTGTGTGAAAATAACATATTTTTCATATTCTTTGAATGGTGGTTTCTCTTGTCCAGCTCCAGGACCTGATTTAGGAATTTATTTTATTTTTTTAGATAATTTCTAGTCATACTACCTGCCTATCTGGTAATGTGACATTCTGTTTGACTGGTGCCACTCACCAGGTGAACCCTTGTTGGTTTCATGAAGACAAGGGATGAGTCATCTATGGACAGGGATTTTCCTTATGCTGTTCTAATTGCCTGAATTCACACCTACGGTGACATCAGCATGCCCTGTGCTTCTAGGCAGCTGTTTTTGGCCTTATTATTCTTACAGTTTCTGACATATTGTACCACTCCTGACCTCCATCATACAGTAGGCCAACAACTGAAGTACTTTGCCTTCTCTGTAGGACTGGAGTGCTTAGCTGTGCATTGGCCAATCTCTCTTTTTCTTTTTGACTCTATGGCACTTGGGTGCTAATGATAGAGAACCTACCCCTCTGTGACAATGTGCTAGATAAGTATTTATATTGCTTAATCACCTGCTACACACATTGAGCCTGGGGTCCTTTTACAGGGACACCCATGGAAATCCAGGGTGCATGCACCAAAGCAAAGTGTACAGTAGATACTGATATTATTAAATAGGGTGCAGCACCCCAGAATTAAACAAGGAATAAAGGCAGTACACTTAAAGGCAGAATCAAGTGGAAACACCTCCGTCAAATCACCATTTTAAGTTTCAAACAGCTGTGCAGTGTACTATACTAGGGAGTTGCACACTAGTCTGACAGACAGCTCCATTAAGACTGTAATAGTAGAAGTGAGGTTACACTGCATAGGGGAAATTCTCTTTTGCCAAAGGTTCAGCAACCTCAGAGTTGACCACAATAAGTAGGAGTATAGAAGAACCTGTGTAGGTGGTGTAGGAGCCAAAGAGAAATGTCTAACAGGATTGTTGCAAATGCTGTTTTCACCATTTACTTCATAAAAACAAGATTCACACTGTTGTCCTCTACACTCATGCCTAGCCCCATTAAAGTACATATAATGACATATGTGGAAGTACTTTCAAAGTGATCTTACTATACATATCACTGCTCTGTAGAAGGCAAGTTAACTTTAATGAGCATCACAGATTAGGTAATGACCGAACTTTGGAACTTAGAATTGCCTAAGTGACAAAACTGTTGAGCAATGCAAGTTTACAGAAGAAGTAATAAAAGCTGAAGTTACTGTTGAGTCAGAGATGGTATTACTAGTTAGAGTAAGGTCATTATAAAATGCTTAATAAGAAACAGATGCACTTCAGTGACATGAAAGTAAAAGAAGCACTGATTCTGTAACTTGTGGAAAGTAGATGAATTGCTGCAGCTCTCATGATTAAGACATACAGTCTTATTCATAAAATGCTTTTCTTGTCTAAAAACATTTTACTCACGATGCTTGAGAGTGGTGGCAAAAAAGGTGCTGCAGCTGGTTTGTACACTCTTGTTTACAAACAGCCTGGGAATTGCATGTATCAGGTTTATGTGAAGGGTTTGCTGGCTAATACACTTCAGTAGTCTATTTTTCTTTTACAGAGGATTCATTGGGTTCTTTTACTTGCACATTGACTTCTAACCATGTAACACAAACACCAGAACTGGTAATCTGCACTTTGGTTTAACACCTCAACTGAAGGATGCCACACCCCACCACAATATTACCCCCCTTAAGTTGCATTACACTTAAGCATCAGTGATTTTAGATGAAACTCCTGCTCCACCTGACACTAAAATCCACAAACTTTTATTTATATTAGTTAACTGGGAATACCCATTTGGAGGTCCATTTACAGTGATATCCCGGGCTGAAAACAATCTCCAGAATGTGAAAGTAATTACATAAAAATAGTTTTATTAATTTATATCCACACAACAGGAAACAAAGATTAACAGCAGATACACTGAGACAAAAGTATTGACAAATTATAAGTTTGAAACAAAGTATAACAGACACAGTAGAATTATTATATTGGTAGTTATATCAACAATATTGATATTATGAGATAATACAAATTCCTGTAGGAGTAGATAAACAGAGTATATAGTATCTTGTCAAAGACAGTTAACAGGTGAGGGGATTGTTACTGTCTGATGCCACAGTTACAAGTCCAGTTTCTATGAATGTAGTTTTTGAAATCTGCCTTAAGAGTTTTCTTTTAAAGAATAAGTCCTAGATCATGTGTGAGTTTATTCCACAATTTGTCTTTGGTTATTGGCTATCTGTAGTTTTCAGTATGATTTGTGGATTTGGAAACGATGTTCTGAGCTCCAAAGCAGAGGATCTATATACAATGATGTCAGAGATATGCAATTAAACCACAGTAGAGACTGGTTAGATTATAGTCCATCTCCTTTAATAGAAGTTAAATCAAGTGAGATAATCATTTTATATATTGAGGCAAATATTTCTCATGATTTAGTATCTGGACACATAATAACATCAGCATGACATGTGCTAAATAATAGATGTGGTCACAGATCACCCTGTAACACCCCCATGCAAAATAATCCCTGGGATTCAATAAACTCCATGTAGGCTTCATGCAAAGCCTACATGGAGTTTACATATGTGTGTGGTGATGTGAGGTGAGCAGCTGCACTCACTGCACGTTCATGCCGTGCACCACATTTGAACATAAATAAGCAAGGTTTCATGGCTGGTAACAGTGTTGCCAGCCAGGAAATCATGTAAGTGAATACAGATAGCAATCCTGTTTAAATCAGAGCACTGAAGGTTTGCGGTTTTGTGCAGAATGCCACAATGATCACCGGGGCTTAACAGATAGCTCTCAAGCTCTTAGTGCAAGACATCTGGACAAAGGGCAACATAATGGGGGGCAATGACCCAGAAATAGGGACATATTTGCTCTTTAGAAATGTGCTAGAATAACCAAGGGTTTGTGCTAAGATACATGTTCTGAAGGATTTGAAGTCTGAAACTCAAATGTATGTAATTACTGAGTTGCAACAGTCCTGAGATCATCCCAGTTATATGTCAGAAAACCACAAATTTGATAAGGAACACACCAAAAGATATAAAGGTAAAAAGCTAGACATTCTTTGAAAATCTGGACAGTTGAGAGGTATGAATATAGTCCTAACACAGTACAAGACTGTGTATCTACAGTGCAGATTATAGTGAAATCCCATTCCTGGCATTCTGTACTAAAGTTGTGTAAATGATCTGTAAAGGTACATGGACTGCCATGTGAAATAAACACGCAGGAGAAGTGTGTGTATTGAAATGGGACAGACAGTTGAATTGTAGGAATGAACACAGGGAAAGAGGACAGGTGAAACAACCTAATGTACAGCAGACAAGGGCATGTCAATGGAAGACAGCTGTAGCAGCAACACCAATCACATATCAATATGGTACAGTAGGGACTGCACAGTGAAAATGTGCATTATGTGACTATCACACAAGGTGACATAACAATGGGGAGGATGTCTGTGTGAGATAAGCATCCTTACATGAATAATGCAGAGGACATCTATCAGGGATGTTACATACAACTGGGGTAGGGTGCATATAAAGAAGCTGTGCAAACTGATTTGCCTGAATATGAGTGTAATCTCAACAGAGGTCTCCAGCAAGTGGGACACAGGTAAAGGTCATGGGCAGCATTAAAAGAAGCAAGCACAATCACGGACAATATCAGAATAAAACCACCAGTAATCCTGTGCCTCTTACATAACATATGTGATTTAGAGTGATCAGAAAAGATTCTGCACAAACACACTTGTACAACTATTATGATACATCCACACTATATAAGGGTAATCACACACACTGTCCTGGCACCGTAACATCTG